>NW_027473852.1:0-133646 GCF_050947335.1 Megachile rotundata
TAAGCATAATATGGCTAATAATATGAGTTAGATTGATAAAAATAAGAGCAATATTTATAGTAATTGTCGTTCTATCGATCACATATGCATAATATGGCTAGTAATATGAGTTAGATTGGTAATAATAAGAGAAATGAGTATAGTAATTGTCGTTCTATTGATCATGTCTGCATAATATGGTTAATAATATGAGTTAGATTGATAATAGTGAGTGTAATAAGTATAGGAATTGTCGTTCTGTCGATCATGTAAGCATAATATGGCTAATAATATGAGTTAGATTGATAATAATAAGAGTAATGGGTATAGTAATTGTCGTTCTATCGATCATATAAGCATAATATGGCTAATAATATGAGTTAGATTGATAATAATAAGAGTAATGAGTATAGTAATTGTCGTTCTATCGATCATATCTGCATAATATGGTTAATAATATGAGTTAGACTGATAATAATAAGAGTAATGAGTATAGTAATTGTCGTTCTATGATCATGTCTGCATAATATGGTTAATAATATGAGTTAGATTGATAATGGTGAGTGTAATAAGTATAGGAGTTGTCGTTCTGTCGATCATATAAGCATAATATGGCTAATAATATGAGTTAGATTGATAATAATATGAGTAATGAGTATAGTAATTGTAGTTCTATCAATCCTATGTGCATAATATGGTTAAGATATGAGTTAGATTTATAATAATAAGAGTAATAAGTTTAGTAATTGTAGTTCTATCGATCATATAAGCATAATATGGCTAATAATATGAGTTAGATTGATAATAATGAGAGTAATAAGTATAGTAATTGTCGTTCTATCGATCACCATAAGCATAATATGAGCTAATAATATGAGTTAGATTGATAATAATAAGAGCAATAAGTATAGTAATTGTCGTTCTATCGATCATATAAGCATAATATGGCTAATAATTTGAGTTAAATTGATAATAATAAGAGTAATGAGTATAGAAATTGTAGTTCAATCGACCATACAAGCATAATATGGCTAATAATATGAGTTAGATTGATAATAATAAGAGAAATGAGTATAGTAATTGTCGGTCTATCGATCATATAAGCATAATATGGCTAATAATATGAGTTATATTGATAATAATAAGAGTAATAAGTGTAGTAATTGTCGTTCTATCGATCACATAAGCATAATATGCGTAATAATATGAGTTAGATTGATAATAATAAGAGTAATGAGTATAGTAATTGTAGTTCTATCAATCCTATGTGCATAATATGCGATAAGAATATGAGTTAGATTTATAATAATAAGAGTAATAAGTATAGTAATTGTAGTTCTATCGATCATATAAGCATAATATGGCTAATAATATGAGTTAGATTGATAATAATAAGAGTAATGGGTATAGTAATTGTCGCTCTATCGATCATATAAGCATAATACTGGCTAATAATATGAGTTAGATTGATAATAATAAGAGTAATGGGTATAGTAATTGTCGTTCTATCGATCATATAAGCATAATATGGCTAATAATATGAGTTAGATTGATAATAATAAGAGTAATGGGTATAGTAATTGTCGTTCTATCGATCATATAAGTATAATATGGCTAATAATATGAGTTAGATTGATAATAATAAGAGTAATGAGTATAGTAATTGTCGTTCTATCGATCACATAAGCATAATATGGCTAATAATATGAGTTAGATTGATAATAATAAGAGCAATATTTATAGTAATTGTCGTTCTATCGATCACATATGCATAATATGGCTAGTAATATGAGTTAGATTGATAATATTAAGAGTAATAAGTATAGTATTTGTCGGTCTATCGATCATATAAGCATAATAGGCTAATAATATGAGTTATATTGATAATAATAAGAGAAATGAGTATAGTAATTGTCGTTCTATTGATCATGTCTGCATAATATGGTTAATAATATGAGTTAGATTGATAATAGTGAGTGTAATAAGTATAGGAATTGTCGTTCTGTCGATCATGTAAGCATAATATGGCTAATAATTATGAGTTAGATTGATAATAATAATAGTAATGAGTATAGTAATTGTCGTTCTATCGATCATATAAGCACAATATGGCTAATAATATGAGTTAGATTGATAATAATAAGAGTAATGAGTATAGTAATTGTCGTTCTATCGATCATATAAGCATAATATGGCTAACAATATGAGTTAGATTGATAATAATAAGAGTAATGAGTATATAAATTGTAGTTCTATCGATCATATCTGCATAATATGGTTAATAATATGAGTTATGTTTGATAATATTAAGATTAATAAGTATATTATTTGTCGGTCTAGCGATCATATAAGCATAATATGGCTATTAATATCAGTTATATTGATAATAATAAGAGTAATACGTATAGTGATTGTCGTTCTATCGATCACATAAGCATAATATGGCTAATAATATGAGTTAGATTGATAATAATAAGAGCAATATTTATAGTAATTGTCGTTCTATCGATCACATATGCATAATATGGCTAATAATATGAGTTAGATTGATAATAATAAGAGTAATGAGTATAGTAATTGTCGTTCTATCGATCATATAAGCATAATAGTGCCTAATAATATGAGTTAGATTGATAATAATAAGAGTAATAAGTATAGTAATTGTCGTTCTATCGATCACTTAAGCATAATATGGGCTAATAATATGAGTTTGATTGATAATAGTGAGTGTAATAAGTATAGTAATTGTCGTGCTATCGATCATATAAGCATAATATGGCTAATAATATGAGTTAGATTGATAATAATAAGAGTAATGAGTATAGAAATTGTAGTTCAATCGACCATACAAGCATAATATGGCTAATAATATGAGTTAGATTGATAAAAATAAAGAGATATGAGTATAGTAATTGTCGGTCTATCGATCATATAAGCATAATATGGCTAATAATATGAGTATATTGATAATAATAAGAGTAATAAGTGTAGTAATTGTCGTTCTATCGATCACATAAGCATAATATGCGTAATAATATGAGTTAGATTGATAATAATAAGAGTAATGAGTATAGTAATTGTAGTTCTATCAATCCTATGTGCATAATATGGATAAGAATATGAGTTAGATTTATAATAATAAGAGTAATAAGTATAGTAATTGTAGTTCTATCGATCATATAAGCATAATATGGCTAATAATATGAGTTAGATTGATAATAATAAGAGTAATGGGTATAGTAATTGTCGCTCTATCGATCATATAAGCATAATATGGCTAATAATATGAGTTAGATTGATAATATAAGAGTAATGGGTATAGTAATTGTCGTTCTATCGATCATATAAGCATAATATGGCTAATAATATGAGTTAGATTGATAATAATAAGAGTAATGGGTATAGTAATTGTCGTTCTATCGATCATATAAGTATAATATGGCTAATAATATGAGTTAGATTGATAATAATAAGAGTAATGAGTATAGTAATTGTCGTTCTATCGATCACATAAGCATAATATGGCTAATAATATGAGTTAGATTGATAATAATAAGAGCAATATTTATAGTAATTGTCGTTCTATCGATCACATATGCATAATATGGCTAGTAATATGAGTTAGATTGATAATATTAAGAGTAATAAGTATAGTATTTGTCGGTCTATCGATCATATAAGCATAATATGGCTAATAATATGAGTTATATTGATAATAATAAGAGAAATGAGTATAGTAATTGTCGTTCTATTGATCATGTCTGCATAATATGGTTAATAATATGAGTTAGATTGATAATAGTGAGTGTAATAAGTATAGGAATTGTCGTTCTGTCGATCATGTAAGCATAATATGGCTAATAATATGAGTTAGATTGATAATAATAATAGTAATGAGTATAGTAATTGTCGTTCTATCGATCATATAAGCACAATATGGCTAATAATATGAGTTAGATTGATAATAATAAGAGTAATGAGTATAGTAATTGTCGTTCTATCGATCATATAAGCATAATATGGCTAACAATATGAGTTAGATTGATAATAATAAGAGTAATGAGTATATAAATTGTAGTTCTATCGATCATATCTGCATAATATGGTTAATAATATGAGTTATGTTTGATAATATTAAGATTAATAAGTATATTATTTGTCGGTCTAGCGATCATATAAGCATAATATGGCTATTAATATCAGTTATATTGATAATAATAAGAGTAATACGTATAGTGATTGTCGTTCTATCGATCACATAAGCATAATATGGCTAATAATATGAGTTAGATTGATAATAATAAGAGCAATATTTATAGTAATTGTCGTTCTATCGATCACATATGCATAATATGGCTAATAATATGAGTTAGATTGATAATAATAAGAGTAATGAGTATAGTAATTGTCGTTCTATCGATCATATAAGCATAATATGCCTAATAATATGAGTTAGATTGATAATAATAAGAGTAATAAGTATAGTAATTGTCGTTCTATCGATCACTTAAGCATAATATGGCTAATAATATGAGTTTGATTGATAATAGTGAGTGTAATAAGTATAGTAATTGTCGTGCTATCGATCATATAAGCATAATATGGCTAATAATATGAGTTAGATTGATAATAATAAGAGTAATGGGTATAGTAATTGTCGTTCTATCGATCATATAAGTATAATATGGCCAATAATATGAGTTAGATTGATAATAATAAGAGTAATGAGTATAGTAATTGTCGTTCTATCGATCACATAAGCATAATGTGGCTAATAATATGAGTTAGATTGATAATAATAAGAGCAATATTTATAGTAATTGTCGTTCTATCGATCACATATGCATAATATGGCTAGTAATATGAGTTAGATTGATAATATTAAGAGTAATAAGTATAGTATTTGTCGGTCTATCGATCATATAAGCATAATATGGCTAATAATATGAGTTATATTGATAATAATAAGAGAAATGAGTATAGTAATTGTCGTTCTATTGATCATGTCTGCATAATATGGTTAATAATATGAGTTAGATTGATAATAGTGAGTGCAATAAGTATAGGAATTGTCGTTCTGTCGATCATGTAAGCATAATATGGCTAATAATATGAGTTAGATTGATAATAATAATAGTAATGAGTATAGTAATTGTCGTTCTATCGATCATATAAGCACAATATGGCCAATAATATGAGTTAGATTGATAATAATAAGAGTAATGAGTATAGTAATTGTCGTTCTATCGATCATATAAGCATAATATGGCTAACAATATGAGTTAGATTGATAATAATAAGAGTAATGAGTATAGAAATTGTAGTTCTATCGATCATATCTGCATAATATGGTTAATAATATGAGTTATGTTTGATAATATTAAGATTAATAAGTATATTATTTGTCGGTCTAGCGATCATATAAGCATAATATGGCTATTAATATCAGTTATATTGATAATAATAAGAGTAATACGTATAGTGATTGTCGTTCTATCGATCACATAAGCATAATATGGCTAATAATATGAGTTAGATTGATAAAAATAAGAGCAATATTTATAGTAATTGTCGTTCTATCGATCACATATGCATAATATGGCTAGTAATATGAGTTAGATTGATAATATTAAGAGTAATAAGTATAGTATTTGTCGGTCTATCGATCATATAAGCATAATGTGGCTAATAATATGAGTTATATTGATAATAATAAGAGTAATAAGTATAGTAATTGTCGTTCTATCGATCGCATAATCACAATATGGCTAATAATATGAGTTAGATTGATAATAATAAGAGAAATGAGTATAGTAATTGTCGTTCTATTGATCATGTCTGCATAATATGGTTAATAATATGAGTTAGATTGATAATAGTGAGTGTAATAAGTATAGGAATTGTCGTTCTGTCGATCATGTAAGCATAATATGGCTAATAATATGAGTTAGATTGATAATAATAATAGTAATGAGTATAGTAATTGTCGTTCTATCGATCATATAAGCACAATATGGCTAATAATATGAGTTAGATTGATAAGAATAAGAGTAATGAGTATAGTAATTGTCGTTCTGTCGATCATATAAGCATAATATGGCTAACAATATGAGTTAGATTGATAATAATAAGAGTAATGAGTATAGAAATTGTAGTTCTATCGATCATATCTGCATAATATGGTTAATAATATGAGTTATGTTTGATAATATTAAGATTAATAAGTATATTATTTGTCGGTCTAGCGATCATATAAGCATAATATGGCTATTAATATCAGTTATATTGATAATAATAAGAGTAATACGTATAGTGATTGTCGTTCTATCGATCACATAAGCATAATATGGCTAATAATATGAGTTAGATTGATAATAATAAGAGCAATATTTATAGTAATTGTCGTTCTATCGATCACATATGCATAATATGGCTAGTAATATGAGTTAGATTGATAATATTAAGAGTAATAAGTATAGTATTTGTCGGTCTATCGATCATATAAGCATAATGTGGCTAATAATATGAGTTATATTGATAATAATAAGAGTAATAAGTATAGTAATTGTCGTTCTATCGATCGCATAATCACAATATGGCTAATAATATGAGTTAGATTGGTAATAATAAGAGAAATGAGTATAGTAATTGTCGTTCTATTGATCATGTCTGCATAATATGGTTAATAATATGAGTTAGATTGATAATAGTGAGTGTAATAAGTATAGGAATTGTCGTTCTGTCGATCATGTAAGCATAATATGGCTAATAATATGAGTTAGATTGATAATAATAAGAGTAATGGGTATAGTAATTGTCGTTCTATCGATCATATAAGCATAATATGGCTAATAATATGAGTTAGATTGATAATAATAAGAGTAATGAGTATAGAAATTGTAGTTCTATCGATCATATCTGCATAATTGGTTAATAATATGAGTTATGTTTGATAATATTAAGATTAATAAGTATATTATTTGTCGGTCTAGCGATCATATAAGCATAATATGGCTATTAATATCAGTTATATTGATAATAATAAGAGTAATACGTATAGTGATTGTCGTTCTATCGATCACATAAGCATAATATGGCTAATAATATGAGTTAGATTGATAATAATAAGAGCAATATTTATAGTAATTGTCGTTCTATCGATCACATATGCATAATATGGCTAGTAATATGAGTTAGATTGATAATATTAAGAGTAATAAGTATAGTATTTGTCGGTCTATCGATCATATAAGCATAATGTGGCTAATAATATGAGTTATATTGATAATAATAAGAGTAATAAGTATAGTAATTGTCGTTCTATCGATCGCATAATCACAATATGGCTAATAATATGAGTTAGATTGGTAATAATAAGAGAAATGAGTATAGTAATTGTCGTTCTATTGATCATGTCTGCATAATATGGTTAATAATATGAGTTAGATTGATAATAGTGAGTGTAATAAGTATAGGAATTGTCGTTCTGTCGATCATGTAAGCATAATATGGCTAATAATATGAGTTAGATTGATAATAATAAGAGTAATGGTATAGTAATTGTCGTTCTATCGATCATATAAGCATAATATGGCTTAATAATATGAGTTAGATTGATAATAATAAGAGTAATGAGTATAGTAATTGTCGTTCTATCGATCATATCTGCATAATATGGTTAATAATATGAGTTAGACTGATAATAATAAGAGTAATGAGTATAGTAATTGTCGTTCTATTGATCATGTCTGCATAATATGGTTAATAATATGAGTTAGATTGATAATGGTGAGTGTAATAAGTATAGGAGTTGTCGTTCTGTCGATCATATAAGCATAATATGGCTAATAATATGAGTTAGATTGATAATATATGAGTAATGAGTATAGTAATTGTAGTTCTATCAATCCTATGTGCATAATATGGTTAAGAATATGAGTTAGATTTATAATAATAAGAGTAATAAGTATAGTAATTGTAGTTCTATCGATCATATAAGCATAATATGGCTAATAATATGAGTTAGATTGATAATAATGAGAGTAATAAGTATAGTAATTGTCGTTCTATCGATCACATAAGCATAATATGGCTAATAATATGAGTTAGATTGATAATAATAAGAGCAATAAGTATAGTAATTGTCGTTCTATCGATCATATAAGCATAATATGGCTAATAATTTGAGTTAAATTGATAATAATAAGAGTAATGAGTATAGAAATTGTAGTTCAATCGACCATACAAGCATAATATGGCTAATAATATGAGTTAGATTGATAATAATAAGAGAAATGAGTATAGTAATTGTCGGTCTATCGATCATATAAGCATAATATGGCTAATAATATGAGTTATATTGATAATAATAAGAGTAATAAGTGTAGTAATTGTCGTTCTATCGATCACATAAGCATAATATGCGTAATAATATGAGTTAGATTGATAATAATAAGAGTAATGAGTATAGTAATTGTAGTTCTATCAATCCTATGTGCATAATATGGATAAGAATATGAGTTAGATTTATAATAATAAGAGTAATAAGTATAGTAATTGTAGTTCTATCGATCATATAAGCATAATATGGCTAATAATATGAGTTAGATTGATAATAATAAGAGTAATGGGTATAGTAATTGTCGTTCTATCGATCATATAAGCATAATATGGCTAATAATATGAGTTAGATTGATAATAATAAGAGTAATGGGTATAGTAATTGTCGTTCTATCGATCATATAAGCATAATATGGCTAATAATATGAGTTAGATTGATAATAATAAGAGTAATGGGTATAGTAATTGTCGTTCTATCGATCATATAAGTATAATATGGCTAATAATATGAGTTAGATTGATAATAATAAGAGTAATGAGTATAGTAATTGTCGTTCTATCGATCACATAAGCATAATATGGCTAATAATATGAGTTAGATTGATAATAATAAGAGCAATATTTATAGTAATTGTCGTTCTATCGATCACATATGCATAATATGGCTAGTAATATGAGTTAGATTGATAATATTAAGAGTAATAAGTATAGTATTTGTCGGTCTATCGATCATATAAGCATAATATGGCTAATAATATGAGTTATATTGATAATAATAAGAGAAATGAGTATAGTAATTGTCGTTCTATTGATCATGTCTGCATAATATGGTTAATAATATGAGTTAGATTGATAATAGTGAGTGTAATAAGTATAGGAATTGTCGTTCTGTCGATCATGTAAGCATAATATGGCTAATAATATGAGTTAGATTGATAATAATAATAGTAATGAGTATATGTAATTGTCGTTCTATCGATCATATAAGCACAATATGGCTAATAATATGAGTTAGATTGATAATAATAAGAGTAATGAGTATAGTAATTGTCGTTCTATCGATCATATAAGCATAATATGGCTAACAATATGAGTTAGATTGATAATAATAAGAGTAATGAGTATATAAATTGTAGTTCTATCGATCATATCTGCATAATATGGTTAATAATATGAGTTATGTTTGATAATATTAAGATTAATAAGTATATTATTTGTCGGTCTAGCGATCATATAAGCATAATATGGCTATTAATATCAGTTATATTGATAATAATAAGTTGTAATACGTATAGTGATTGTCGTTCTATCGATCACATAAGCATAATATGGCTAATAATATGAGTTAGATTGATAATAATAAGAGCAATATTTATAGTAATTGTCGTTCTATCGATCACATATGCATAATATGGCTAATAATATGAGTTAGATTGATAATAATAAGAGTAATGAGTATAGTAATTGTCGTTCTATCGATCATATAAGCATAATATGCCTAATAATATGAGTTAGATTGATAATAATAAGAGTAATAAGTATAGTAATTGTCGTTCTATCGATCACTTAAGCATAATATGGCTAATAATATGAGTTTTGATTGATAATAGTGAGTGTAATAAGTATAGTAATTGTCGTGCTATCGATTCATATAAGCATAATATGGCTAATAATATGAGTTAGATTGATAATAATAAGAGTAATGGGTATAGTAATTGTCGTTCTATCGATCATATAAGTATAATATGGCCAATAATATGAGTTAGATTGATAATAATAAGAGTAATGAGTATAGTAATTGTCGTTCTATCGATCACATAAGCATAATGTGGCTAATAATATGAGTTAGATTGATAATAATAAGAGCAATATTTATAGTAATTGTCGTTCTATCGATCACATATGCATAATATGGCTAGTAATATGAGTTAGATTGATAATATTAAGAGTAATAAGTATAGTATTTGTCGGTCTATCGATCATATAAGCATAATATGGCTAATAATATGAGTTATATTGATAATAATAAGAGAAATGAGTATAGTAATTGTCGTTCTATTGATCATGTCTGCATAATATGGTTAATAATATGAGTTAGATTGATAATAGTGAGTGCAATAAGTATAGGAATTGTCGTTCTGTCGATCATGTAAGCATAATATGGCTAATAATATGAGTTAGATTGATAATAATAATAGTAATGAGTATAGTAATTGTCGTTCTATCGATCATATAAGCACAATATGGCCAATAATATGAGTTAGATTGATAATAATAAGAGTAATGAGTATAGTAATTGTCGTTCTATCGATCATATAAGCATAATATGGCTAACAATATGAGTTAGATTGATAATAATAAGAGTAATGAGTATAGAAATTGTAGTTCTATCGATCATATCTGCATAATATGGTTAATAATATGAGTTATGTTTGATAATATTAAGATTTAATAAGTATATATTTGTCGGTCTAGCGATCATATAAGCTAATATGGCTATTAATATCAGTTATATTGATAATAATAAGAGTAATACGTATAGTGATTGTCGTTCTATCGATCACATAAGCATAATATGGCTAATAATATGAGTTAGATTGATAAAAATAAGAGCAATATTTATAGTAATTGTCGTTCTATCGATCACATATGCATAATATGGCTAGTAATATGAGTTAGATTGATAATATTAAGAGTAATAAGTATAGTATTTGTCGGTCTATCGATCATATAAGCATAATGTGGCTAATAATATGAGTTATATTGATAATAATAAGAGTAATAAGTATAGTAATTGTCGTTCTATCGATCGCATAATCACAATATGGCTAATAATATGAGTTAGATTGATAATAATAAGAGAAATGAGTATAGTAATTGTCGTTCTATTGATCATGTCTGCATAATATGGTTAATAATATGAGTTAGATTGATAATAGTGAGTGTAATAAGTATAGGAATTGTCGTTCTGTCGATCATGTAAGCATAATATGGCTAATAATATGAGTTAGATTGATAATAATAATAGTAATGGAGTATAGTAATTGTCGTTCTATCGATCATATAAGCACAATATGGCTAATAATATGAGTTAGATTGATAAGAATAAGAGTAATGAGTATAGTAATTGTCGTTCTGTCGATCATATAAGCATAATATGGCTAATAATATGAGTTAGACTGATAATAATAAGAGTAATGAGTATAGTAATTGTCGTTCTATTGATCATGTCTGCATAATATGGTTAATAATATGAGTTAGATTGATAATGGTGAGTGTAATAAGTATAGGAGTTGTCGTTCTGTCGATCATATAAGCATAATATGGCTAATAATATGAGTTAGATTGATAATAATATGAGTAATGAGTATAGTAATTGTAGTTCTATCAATCCTATGTGCATAATATGGTTAAGAATATGAGTTAGATTTATAATAATAAGAGTAATAAGTATAGTAATTGTAGTTCTATCGATCATATAAGCATAATATGGCTAATAATATGAGTTAGATTGATAATAATGAGAGTAATAAGTATAGTAATTGTCGTTCTATCGATCACATAAGCATAATATGGCTAATAATATGAGTTAGATTGATAATAATAAGAGCAATAAGTATAGTAATTGTCGTTCTATCGATCATATAAGCATAATATGGCTAATAATTTGAGTTAAATTGATAATAATAAGAGTAATGAGTATAGAAATTGTAGTTCAATCGACCATACAAGCATAATATGGCTAATAATATGAGTTAGATTGATAATAATAAGAGAAATGAGTATAGTAATTGTCGGTCTATCGATCATATAAGCATAATATGGCTAATAATATGAGTTATATTGATAATAATAAGAGTAATAAGTGTAGTAATTGTCGTTCTATCGATCACATAAGCATAATATGCGTAATAATATGAGTTAGATTGATAATAATAAGAGTAATGAGTATAGTAATTGTAGTTCTATCAATCCTATGTGCATAATATGGATAAGAATATGAGTTAGATTTATAATAATAAGAGTAATAAGTATAGTAATTGTAGTTCTATCGATCATATAAGCATAATATGGCTAATAATATGAGTTAGATTGATAATAATAAGAGTAATGGGTATAGTAATTGTCGTTCTATCGATCATATAAGCATAATATGGCTAATAATATGAGTTAGATTGATAATAATAAGAGTAATGGGTATAGTAATTGTCGTTCTATCGATCATATAAGCATAATATGGCTAATAATATGAGTTAGATTGATAATAATATGAGTAATGAGTATAGTAATTGTAGTTCTATCAATCCTATGTGCATAATATGGTTAAGAATATGAGTTAGATTTATAATAATAAGAGTAATAAGTATAGTAATTGTAGTTCTATCGATCATATAAGCATAATATGGCTAATAATATGAGTTAGATTGATAATAATGAGAGTAATAAGTATAGTAATTGTCGTTCTATCGATCACATAAGCATAATATGGCTAATAATATGAGTTAGATTGATAATAATAAGAGCAATAAGTATAGTAATTGTCGTTCTATCGATCATATAAGCATAATATGGCTAATAATTTGAGTTAAATTGATAATAATAAGAGTAATGAGTATAGAAATTGTAGTTCAATCGACCATACAAGCATAATATGGCTAATAATATGAGTTAGATTGATAATAATAAGAGAAATGAGTATAGTAATTGTCGGTCTATCGATCATATAAGCATAATATGGCTAATAATATGAGTTATATTGATAATAATAAGAGTAATAAGTGTAGTAATTGTCGTTCTATCGATCACATAAGCATAATATGCGTAATAATATGAGTTAGATTGATAATAATAAGAGTAATGAGTATAGTAATTGTAGTTCTATCAATCCTATGTGCATAATATGGATAAGAATATGAGTTAGATTTATAATAATAAGAGTAATAAGTATAGTAATTGTAGTTCTATCGATCATATAAGCATAATATGGCTAATAATATGAGTTAGATTGATAATAATAAGAGTAATGGGTATAGTAATTGTCGTTCTATCGATCATATAAGCATAATATGGCTAATAATATGAGTTAGATTGATAATAATAAGAGTAATGGGTATAGTAATTGTCGTTCTATCGATCATATAAGCATAATATGGCTAATAATATGAGTTAGATTGATAATAATAAGAGTAATGGGTATAGTAATTGTCGTTCTGTCGATCATGTAAGCATAATATGGCTAATAATATGAGTTAGATTGATAATAATAAGAGTAATGGGTATAGTAATTGCCGTTCTATCGATCATATAAGCATAATATGGATAATAATATGAGTTAGATTGATAATAATAAGAGAAATGAGTATAGTAATTGTAGTTCTATCAATCCTATGTGCATAATATGGTTAAGAATATGAGTTAGATTTATAATAATAAGAGTAATAAGTATAGTACTTGTAGTTCTATCGATCATATAAGCATAATATGGCTAATAATATGAGTTAGATTGATAATAATGAGAGTAATAAGTATAGTAATTGTCGTTCTATCGATCACATAAGCATAATATGGCTAATAATATGAGTTAGATTGATAATAATAAGAGGAATAAGTATAGTAATTGTCGTTCTATCGATCACATAAGCATAATATGCGTAATAATATGAGTTAGATTGATAACAATAAGAGGAATAAGTATAGTAATTGTCGTTCTATCGATCATATAAGCATAATATGGCTAATAATATGAGTTAGATTGATAATAATAAGAGAAATGAGTAGAGTAATTGTCGTTCTATTGATCACGTCTGCATAATATGGTTAATAATATGAGTTAGATTGATAATAGTGAGTGTAATAAATATAGGAATTGTCGTTCTGTCAATCATGTAAGCATAATATGGCTAATCATATGAGTTAGATTGATAATAATAATAGTAATGTGTATAGTAATTGTCGTTCTATCGATCATATAAGCATAATATGGCTAATAATATGAGTTAGATTGATAATAATGAGAGTAATAAGTATAGTAATTGTCGTTCTATCGATCACATAAGCATAATATGGCTAATAATATGAGTTAGATTGATAATAATAAGAGGAATAAGTATAGTAATTGTCGTTCTATCGATCATATAAGCATAATATGGCTAATAATATGAGTTAGATTGATAATAATAAGAGTAATGGGTATAGTAATTGTCGTTCTATCGATCATATAAGCATAATATGGCTAATAATATGAGTTATATTGATAATAATAAGAGTAATAAGTATAGTGATTGTCGTTCTATCGATCACATAAGCATAATATGGCTAATAATATGAGTTAGATTGATAATAATAAGAGCAATATTTATAGTAATTGTCGTTCTATCGATCACATTTGCATAATATGCCTAATAATACGAGTTAGATTGATAATAATAAGAGGAATAAGTATAGTAATTGTCGTTCTATCGATCATATAAGCATAATATGGCTAATAATATGAGTTGGATTGATAATAATAAGAGAAATGAGTAGAGTAATTGTCGTTCTATTGATCACGTCTGCATAATATGGTTAATAATATGAGTTAGATTGATAATAGTGAGTGTAATAAATATAGGAATTGTCGTTCTGTCGATCATGTAAGCATAATATGGCTAATAATATGAGTTAGATTGATAATAATAATAGTAATGTGTATAGTTATTGTCGTTCTATCGATCATATAAGCATAATATGGCTAATAATATGAGTTAGATTGATAATAATAAGAGTAATGAGTATAGGAATTGTAGTTCTATCAATCCTATGTGCATAATATGGTTAAGAATATGAGTTAGATTTATAATAATAAGAGTAATAAGTATAGTAATTGTAGTTCTATCGATCATATAAGCATAATATGGCTGATAATATGAGTTAGATTGATAATATTAAGAGTAATAAGTATAGTGATTGTCGTCCTATCGATCACATAAACACAATATGGCTAATAATATGAGTTAGATTGATAATAATAAGAGGAATAAGTATAGTAATTGTCGTTCTATCGATCATATAAGCATAATATGGCTAATAATATGAGTTAGATTGATAATAATAGGAGTAATGAGTATAGTAATTGTTGTTCTATCGATCATATAAGCATAATATGGCTAATAATATGAGTTAGATTGATAATAATAAGAGTAATGAGTATAGTAATTGTCGTTCTATCGATCATATAAGCATAATATGGCTAACAATATGAGTTAGATTGATAATAATAAGAGTAATGAGTATAGAAATTGTAGTTCTATCGATCATACCTGCATAATATGGTTAATAATATGAGTTAGATTGATAATATTAAGATTAATAAGTATATTATTTGTCGGTCTAGCGATCATATAAGCATAATATGGCTATTAATATCAGTTATATTGATAATAATAAGAGTAATACGTATAGTGATTGTCGTTCTATCGATCACATAAGCATAATATGGCTAATAATATGAGTTAGATTGATAATAATAAGAGCAATATTTATAGTAATTGTCGTTCTATCGATCACATATGCATAATATGGCTAGTAATATGGGTTAGATTGATAATATTAAGAGTAATGAGTATAGTATTTGTCGGTCTATCGATCATATAAGCATAATGTGGCTAATAATATGAGTTATATTGATAATAATAAGAGTAATGAGTATAGTAATTGTCGTTCTATCGATCATATAAGCATAATATGGCTAACAATATGAGTTAGATTGATAATAATAAGAGTAATGAGTATAGAAATTGTAGTTCTATCGATCATATCTGCATAATATGGTTAATAATATGAGTTATGTTTGATAATATTAAGATTAATAAGTATATTATTTGTCGGTCTAGCGATCATATAAGCATAATATGGCTATTAATATCAGTTATATTGATAATAATAAGAGTAACAAGTATAGTGATTGTCGTTCTATCGATCACATGAGCATAATATGGCTAATAATATGAGTTAGATTGATAATAATAAGAGCAATATTTATAGTAATTGTCGTTCTATCGATCACATATGCATAATATGGCTAGTAATATGAGTTAGATTGATAATATTAAGAGTAATAAGTATAGTATTTGTCGGTCTATCGATCATATAAGCATAATGTGGCTAATAATATGAGTTATATTGATAATAATAAGAGTAATAAGTATAGTAATTGTCGTTCTATCGATCGCATAATCACAATATGGCTAATAATATGAGTTAGATTGATATTAATAAGAGTAATGAGTATAGTAATTGTCGTTCTATCGATCATATAAGCATAATATGGCTAATAATATGAGTTAGATTGATAGTAATAAGTGTAATAAGTATAGTAATTGTCGTTCTATCGATCATATAAGCATAATATGGTTAATAATATGCGTTAGATTGATAATAGTGAGTGTAATAAGTATAGTAATTGTCGTTCTGTCGATCATATTTGCATAATATGGTTAATAATATGAGTTAGATTGATAACAGTGAGTGTAATAGGAATAGTAATTGCAGTTCTATCGATCATATAAGCATAATATGGTTAATAATATGAGTTAGATTGATAATAATAAGAGTAATGAGTATAGTAATTGTCGTTCTATCGATCAAAGAAGCATAATATGGATAATAATATGAGTTAGATTGATAAAAATAAGAATAATAAGTATAGTAATTGTCGTTTTATCGATCATATAAGCATAATATGGCTAATAATATGAGTTAGATTGATAATAATAAGAGTAATGAGTATAGTAATTGTCGTTCTATCGATCATATAAGCATAATATGCCTAATAATATGAGTTAGATTGATAATAATAAGAGTAATAAGTATAGTAATTGTCGTTCTATCGATCACTTAAGCATAATATGGCTAATAATATGAGTTTGATTGATAATAGTGAGTGTAATAAGTATAGTAATTGTCGTGCTATCGATCATATAAGCATAATATGGCTAATAATATGAGTTAGATTGATAATAATAAGAGTAATGGGTATAGTAATTGTCGTTCTATCGATCATATAAGTATAATATGGCCAATAATATGAGTTAGATTGATAATAATAAGAGTAATGAGTATAGTAATTGTCGTTCTATCGATCACATAAGCATAATGTGGCTAATAATATGAGTTAGATTGATAATAATAAGAGCAATATTTATAGTAATTGTCGTTCTATCGATCACATATGCATAATATGGCTAGTAATATGAGTTAGATTGATAATATTAAGAGTAATAAGTATAGTATTTGTCGGTCTATCGATCATATAAGCATAATATGGCTAATAATATGAGTTATATTGATAATAATAAGAGAAATGAGTATAGTAATTGTCGTTCTATTGATCATGTCTGCATAATATGGTTAATAATATGAGTTAGATTGATAATAGTGAGTGCAATAAGTATAGGAATTGTCGTTCTGTCGATCATGTAAGCATAATATGGCTAATAATATGAGTTAGATTGATAATAATAATAGTAATGAGTATAGTAATTGTCGTTCTATCGATCATATAAGCACAATATGGCCAATAATATGAGTTAGATTGATAATAATAAGAGTAATGAGTATAGTAATTGTCGTTCTATCGATCATATAAGCATAATATGGCTAACAATATGAGTTAGATTGATAATAATAAGAGTAATGAGTATAGAAATTGTAGTTCTATCGATCATATCTGCATAATATGGTTAATAATATGAGTTATGTTTGATAATATTAAGATTAATAAGTATATTATTTGTCGGTCTAGCGATCATATAAGCATAATATGGCTATTAATATCAGTTATATTGATAATAATAAGAGTAATACGTATAGTGATTGTCGTTCTATCGATCACATAAGCATAATATGGCTAATAATATGAGTTAGATTGATAAAAATAAGAGCAATATTTATAGTAATTGTCGTTCTATCGATCACATATGCATAATATGGCTAGTAATATGAGTTAGATTGATAATATTAAGAGTAATAAGTATAGTATTTGTCGGTCTATCGATCATATAAGCATAATGTGGCTAATAATATGAGTTATATTGATAATAATAAGAGTAATAAGTATAGTAATTGTCGTTCTATCGATCGCATAATCACAATATGGCTAATAATATGAGTTAGATTGATAATAATAAGAGAAATGAGTATAGTAATTGTCGTTCTATTGATCATGTCTGCATAATATGGTTAATAATATGAGTTAGATTGATAATAGTGAGTGTAATAAGTATAGGAATTGTCGTTCTGTCGATCATGTAAGCATAATATGGCTAATAATATGAGTTAGATTGATAATAATAATAGTAATGAGTATAGTAATTGTCGTTCTATCGATCATATAAGCATAATATGGTTAATAATATGCGTTAGATTGATAATAGTGAGTGTAATAAGTATAGTAATTGTCGTTCTGTCGATCATATTTGCATAATATGGTTAATAATATGAGTTAGATTGATAACAGTGAGTGTAATAGGAATAGTAATTGCAGTTCTATCGATCATATAAGCATAATATGGTTAATAATATGAGTTAGATTGATAATAATAAGAGTAATGAGTATAGTAATTGTCGTTCTATCGATCAAAGAAGCATAATATGGATAATAATATGAGTTAGATTGATAAAAATAAGAATAATAAGTATAGTAATTGTCGTTTTATCGATCATATAAGCATAATATGGCTAATAATATGAGTTAGATTGATAATAATAAGAGTAATGAGTATAGTAATTGTCGTTCTATCGATCATATAAGCATAATATGCCTAATAATATGAGTTAGATTGATAATAATAAGAGTAATAAGTATAGTAATTGTCGTTCTATCGATCACTTAAGCATAATATGGCTAATAATATGAGTTTGATTGATAATAGTGAGTGTAATAAGTATAGTAATTGTCGTGCTATCGATCATATAAGCATAATATGGCTAATAATATGAGTTAGATTGATAATAATAAGAGTAATGGGTATAGTAATTGTCGTTCTATCGATCATATAAGTATAATATGGCCAATAATATGAGTTAGATTGATAATAATAAGAGTAATGAGTATAGTAATTGTCGTTCTATCGATCACATAAGCATAATGTGGCTAATAATATGAGTTAGATTGATAATAATAAGAGCAATATTTATAGTAATTGTCGTTCTATCGATCACATATGCATAATATGGCTAGTAATATGAGTTAGATTGATAATATTAAGAGTAATAAGTATAGTATTTGTCGGTCTATCGATCATATAAGCATAATATGGCTAATAATATGAGTTATATTGATAATAATAAGAGAAATGAGTATAGTAATTGTCGTTCTATTGATCATGTCTGCATAATATGGTTAATAATATGAGTTAGATTGATAATAGTGAGTGCAATAAGTATAGGAATTGTCGTTCTGTCGATCATGTAAGCATAATATGGCTAATAATATGAGTTAGATTGATAATAATAATAGTAATGAGTATAGTAATTGTCGTTCTATCGATCATATAAGCACAATATGGCCAATAATATGAGTTAGATTGATAATAATAAGAGTAATGAGTATAGTAATTGTCGTTCTATCGATCATATAAGCATAATATGGCTAACAATATGAGTTAGATTGATAATAATAAGAGTAATGAGTATAGAAATTGTAGTTCTATCGATCATATCTGCATAATATGGTTAATAATATGAGTTATGTTTGATAATATTAAGATTAATAAGTATATTATTTGTCGGTCTAGCGATCATATAAGCATAATATGGCTATTAATATCAGTTATATTGATAATAATAAGAGTAATACGTATAGTGATTGTCGTTCTATCGATCACATAAGCATAATATGGCTAATAATATGAGTTAGATTGATAAAAATAAGAGCAATATTTATAGTAATTGTCGTTCTATCGATCACATATGCATAATATGGCTAGTAATATGAGTTAGATTGATAATATTAAGAGTAATAAGTATAGTATTTGTCGGTCTATCGATCATATAAGCATAATGTGGCTAATAATATGAGTTATATTGATAATAATAAGAGTAATAAGTATAGTAATTGTCGTTCTATCGATCGCATAATCACAATATGGCTAATAATATGAGTTAGATTGATAATAATAAGAGAAATGAGTATATTAATTGTCGTTCTATTGATCATGTCTGCATAATATGGTTAATAATATGAGTTAGATTGATAATAGTGAGTGTAATAAGTATAGGAATTGTCGTTCTGTCGATCATGTAAGCATAATATGGCTAATAATATGAGTTAGATTGATAATAATAATAGTAATGAGTATAGTAATTGTCGTTCTATCGATCATATAAGCACAATATGGCTAATAATATGAGTTAGATTGATAAGAATAAGAGTAATGAGTATAGTAATTGTCGTTCTGTCGATCATATAAGCATAATATGGCTAACAATATGAGTTAGATTGATAATAATAAGAGTAATGAGTATAGAAATTGTAGTTCTATCGATCATATCTGCATAATATGGTTAATAATATGAGTTATGTTTGATAATATTAAGATTAATAAGTATATTATTTGTCGGTCTAGCGATCATATAAGCATAATATGGCTATTAATATCAGTTATATTGATAATAATAAGAGTAATACGTATAGTGATTGTCGTTCTATCGATCACATAAGCATAATATGGCTAATAATATGAGTTAGATTGATAATAATAAGAGCAATATTTATAGTAATTGTCGTTCTATCGATCACATATGCATAATATGGCTAGTAATATGAGTTAGATTGATAATATTAAGAGTAATAAGTATAGTATTTGTCGGTCTATCGATCATATAAGCATAATGTGGCTAATAATATGAGTTATATTGATAATAATAAGAGTAATAAGTATAGTAATTGTCGTTCTATCGATCGCATAATCACAATATGGCTAATAATATGAGTTAGATTGGTAATAATAAGAGAAATGAGTATAGTAATTGTCGTTCTATTGATCATGTCTGCATAATATGGTTAATAATATGAGTTAGATTGATAATAGTGAGTGTAATAAGTATAGGAATTGTCGTTCTGTCGATCATGTAAGCATAATATGGCTAATAATATGAGTTAGATTGATAATAATAAGAGTAATGGGTATAGTAATTGTCGTTCTATCGATCATATAAGCATAATATGGCTAATAATATGAGTTAGATTGATAATAATAAGAGTAATGAGTATAGTAATTGTCGTTCTATCGATCATATCTGCATAATATGGTTAATAATATGAGTTAGACTGATAATAATAAGAGTAATGAGTATAGTAATTGTCGTTCTATTGATCATGTCTGCATAATATGGTTAATAATATGAGTTAGATTGATAATGGTGAGTGTAATAAGTATAGGAGTTGTCGTTCTGTCGATCATATAAGCATAATATGGCTAATAATATGAGTTAGATTGATAATAATATGAGTAATGAGTATAGTAATTGTAGTTCTATCAATCCTATGTGCATAATATGGTTAAGAATATGAGTTAGATTTATAATAATAAGAGTAATAAGTATAGTAATTGTAGTTCTATCGATCATATAAGCATAATATGGCTAATAATATGAGTTAGATTGATAATAATGAGAGTAATAAGTATAGTAATTGTCGTTCTATCGATCACATAAGCATAATATGGCTAATAATATGAGTTAGATTGATAATAATAAGAGCAATAAGTATAGTAATTGTCGTTCTATCGATCATATAAGCATAATATGGCTAATAATTTGAGTTAAATTGATAATAATAAGAGTAATGAGTATAGAAATTGTAGTTCAATCGACCATACAAGCATAATATGGCTAATAATATGAGTTAGATTGATAATAATAAGAGAAATGAGTATAGTAATTGTCGGTCTATCGATCATATAAGCATAATATGGCTAATAATATGAGTTATATTGATAATAATAAGAGTAATAAGTGTAGTAATTGTCGTTCTATCGATCACATAAGCATAATATGCGTAATAATATGAGTTAGATTGATAATAATAAGAGTAATGAGTATAGTAATTGTAGTTCTATCAATCCTATGTGCATAATATGGATAAGAATATGAGTTAGATTTATAATAATAAGAGTAATAAGTATAGTAATTGTAGTTCTATCGATCATATAAGCATAATATGGCTAATAATATGAGTTAGATTGATAATAATAAGAGTAATGGGTATAGTAATTGTCGTTCTATCGATCATATAAGCATAATATGGCTAATAATATGAGTTAGATTGATAATAATAAGAGTAATGGGTATAGTAATTGTCGTTCTATCGATCATATAAGCATAATATGGCTAATAATATGAGTTAGATTGATAATAATAAGAGTAATGGGTATAGTAATTGTCGTTCTATCGATCATATAAGTATAATATGGCTAATAATATGAGTTAGATTGATAATAATAAGAGTAATGAGTATAGTAATTGTCGTTCTATCGATCACATAAGCATAATATGGCTAATAATATGAGTTAGATTGATAATAATAAGAGCAATATTTATAGTAATTGTCGTTCTATCGATCACATATGCATAATATGGCTAGTAATATGAGTTAGATTGATAATATTAAGAGTAATAAGTATAGTATTTGTCGGTCTATCGATCATATAAGCATAATATGGCTAATAATATGAGTTATATTGATAATAATAAGAGAAATGAGTATAGTAATTGTCGTTCTATTGATCATGTCTGCATAATATGGTTAATAATATGAGTTAGATTGATAATAGTGAGTGTAATAAGTATAGGAATTGTCGTTCTGTCGATCATGTAAGCATAATATGGCTAATAATATGAGTTAGATTGATAATAATAATAGTAATGAGTATAGTAATTGTCGTTCTATCGATCATATAAGCACAATATGGCTAATAATATGAGTTAGATTGATAATAATAAGAGTAATGAGTATAGTAATTGTCGTTCTATCGATCATATAAGCATAATATGGCTAACAATATGAGTTAGATTGATAATAATAAGAGTAATGAGTATATAAATTGTAGTTCTATCGATCATATCTGCATAATATGGTTAATAATATGAGTTATGTTTGATAATATTAAGATTAATAAGTATATTATTTGTCGGTCTAGCGATCATATAAGCATAATATGGCTATTAATATCAGTTATATTGATAATAATAAGAGTAATACGTATAGTGATTGTCGTTCTATCGATCACATAAGCATAATATGGCTAATAATATGAGTTAGATTGATAATAATAAGAGCAATATTTATAGTAATTGTCGTTCTATCGATCACATATGCATAATATGGCTAGTAATATGAGTTAGATTGATAATATTAAGAGTAATAAGTATAGTATTTGTCGGTCTATCGATCATATAAGCATAATGTGGCTAATAATATGAGTTATATTGATAATAATAAGAGTAATAAGTATAGTAATTGTCGTTCTATCGATCGCATAATCACAATATGGCTAATAATATGAGTTAGATTGATAATAATAAGAGAAATGAGTATAGTAATTGTCGTTCTATTGATCATGTCTGCATAATATGGTTAATAATATGAGTTAGATTGATAATAGTGAGTGTAATAAGTATAGGAATTGTCGTTCTGTCGATCATGTAAGCATAATATGGCTAATAATATGAGTTAGATTGATAATAATAATAGTAATGAGTATAGTAATTGTCGTTCTATCGATCATATAAGCACAATATGGCTAATAATATGAGTTAGATTGATAATAATAAGAGTAATGAGTATAGTAATTGTCGTTCTATCGATCATATAAGCATAATATGGCTAACAATATGAGTTAGATTGATAATAATAAGAGTAATGAGTATAGAAATTGTAGTTCTATCGATCATATCTGCATAATATGGTTAATAATATGAGTTATGTTTGATAATACTAAGATTAATAAGTATATTATTTGTCGGTCTAGCGATCATATAAGCATAATATGGCTATTAATATCAGTTATATTGATAATAATAAGAGTAATACGTATAGTGATTGTCGTTCTATCGATCACATAAGCATAATATGGCTAATAATATGAGTTAGATTGATAATAATAAGAGCAATATTTATAGTAATTGTCGTTCTATCGATCACATATGCATAATATGGCTAGTAATATGAGTTAGATTGATAATATTAAGAGTAATAAGTATAGTATTTGTCGGTCTATTGATCATGTCTGCATAATATGGTTAATAATATGAGTTAGATTGATAATTGTGAGTGTAATAAGTATAGGAGTTGTCGTTCTGTCGATCATATAAGCATAATATGGCTAATAATATGAGTTAGATTGATAATAATAAGAGTAATGGGTATAGTAATTGTCGTTCTATCGATCATATAAGCATAATATGGCTAATAATATGAGTTAGATTGATAATAATAAGAGTAATGAGTATAGGAATTGTAGTTCTATCAATCCTATGTGCATAATATGGTTAAGAATATGAGATAGATTTATAATAATAAGAGTAATAAGTATAGTAATTGTAGTTCTATCGATCATATAAGCATAATATGGCTGATAATATGAGTTAGATTGATAATATTAAGAGTAATAAGTATAGTGATTGTCGTCCTATCGATCACATAAACACAATATGGCTAATAATATGAGTTAGATTGATAATAATAAGAGGAATAAGTATAGTAATTGTCGTTCTATCGATCATATAAGCATAATATGGCTAATAATATGAGTTATATTGATAATAATGAGAGTAATAAGTATAGTAATTTTCGTTCTATCGATCACATAAGCATAATGTGGCTAATAATATGAGTTAGATTGATAATAATAAGAGGAATAAGCATAGTAATTGTCGTTCTATCGATCATATAAGCATAATATGACTAATATTATGAGTTAGATTGATAACAATAAGAGTAATGAGTATAGTAAATGTCGTTCTATCGATCATATAAGCATAATATGGCTAATAATATGAGTTAGATTGATAATAATAAGAGTAATGGGTATAGTAATTGTCGTTCTATCGATCATATAAGCATAATATGGCTAATAATATGAGTTAGATTGACAATAATAAGAGTAATGGGTATAGTAATTGTCGTTCTATCGATCATATAAGCATAATATGGCTAATAATATGAGTTAGATTGATAATAATAAGAGTAATGGGTATAGTAATTGTCGTTCTATCGATCATATAAGTATAATATGGCTAATAATATGAGTTAGATTGATAATAATAAGAGTAATGAGTATAGTAATTGTCGTTCTATCGATCACATAAGCATAATATGGCTAATAATATGAGTTAGATTGATAATAATAAGAGCAATATTTATAGTAATTGTCGTTCTATCGATCACATATGCATAATATGGCTAGTAATATGAGTTAGATTGATAATATTAAGAGTAATAAGTATAGTATTTGTCGGTCTATCGATCATATAAGCATAATATGGCTAATAATATGAGTTATATTGATAATAATAAGAGAAATGAGTATAGTAATTGTCGTTCTATTGATCATGTCTGCATAATATGGTTAATAATATGAGTTAGATTGATAATAGTGAGTGTAATAAGTATAGGAATTGTCGTTCTGTCGATCATGTAAGCATAATATGGCTAATAATATGAGTTAGATTGATAATAATAATAGTAATGAGTATAGTAATTGTCGTTCTATCGATCATATAAGCACAATATGGCTAATAATATGAGTTAGATTGATAATAATAAGAGTAATGAGTATAGTAATTGTCGTTCTATCGATCATATAAGCATAATATGGCTAACAATATGAGTTAGATTGATAATAATAAGAGTAATGAGTATAGAAATTGTAGTTCTATCGATCATATCTGCATAATATGGTTAATAATATGAGTTATGTTTGATAATACTAAGATTAATAAGTATATTATTTGTCGGTCTAGCGATCATATAAGCATAATATGGCTATTAATATCAGTTATATTGATAATAATAAGAGTAATACGTATAGTGATTGTCGTTCTATCGATCACATAAGCATAATATGGCTAATAATATGAGTTAGATTGATAATAATAAGAGCAATATTTATAGTAATTGTCGTTCTATCGATCACATATGCATAATATGGCTAGTAATATGAGTTAGATTGATAATATTAAGAGTAATAAGTATAGTATTTGTCGGTCTATTGATCATGTCTGCATAATATGGTTAATAATATGAGTTAGATTGATAATTGTGAGTGTAATAAGTATAGGAGTTGTCGTTCTGTCGATCATATAAGCATAATATGGCTAATAATATGAGTTAGATTGATAATAATAAGAGTAATGGGTATAGTAATTGTCGTTCTATCGATCATATAAGCATAATATGGCTAATAATATGAGTTAGATTGATAATAATAAGAGTAATGAGTATAGGAATTGTAGTTCTATCAATCCTATGTGCATAATATGGTTAAGAATATGAGATAGATTTATAATAATAAGAGTAATAAGTATAGTAATTGTAGTTCTATCGATCATATAAGCATAATATGGCTGATAATATGAGTTAGATTGATAATATTAAGAGTAATAAGTATAGTGATTGTCGTCCTATCGATCACATAAACACAATATGGCTAATAATATGAGTTAGATTGATAATAATAAGAGGAATAAGTATAGTAATTGTCGTTCTATCGATCATATAAGCATAATATGGCTAATAATATGAGTTATATTGATAATAATGAGAGTAATAAGTATAGTAATTTTCGTTCTATCGATCACATAAGCATAATGTGGCTAATAATATGAGTTAGATTGATAATAATAAGAGGAATAAGTATAGTAATTGTCGTTCTATCGATCATATAAGCATAATATGACTAATATTATGAGTTAGATTGATAACAATAAGAGTAATGAGTATAGTAAATGTCGTTCTATCGATCATATAAGCATAATATGGCTAATAATATGAGTTAGATTGATAATAATAAGAGTAATGGGTATAGTAATTGTCGTTCTATCGATCATATAAGCATAATATGGCTAATAATATGAGTTAGATTGACAATAATAAGAGTAATGGGTATAGTAATTGTCGTTCTATCGATCATATAAGCATAATATGGCTAATAATATGAGTTAGATTGATAATAATAAGAGTAATGGGTATAGTAATTGTCGTTCTATCGATCATATAAGTATAATATGGCTAATAATATGAGTTAGATTGATAATAATAAGAGTAATGAGTATAGTAATTGTCGTTCTATCGATCACATAAGCATAATATGGCTAATAATATGAGTTAGATTGATAATAATAAGAGCAATATTTATAGTAATTGTCGTTCTATCGATCACATATGCATAATATGGCTAGTAATATGAGTTAGATTGATAATATTAAGAGTAATAAGTATAGTATTTGTCGGTCTATCGATCATATAAGCATAATATGGCTAATAATATGAGTTATATTGATAATAATAAGAGAAATGAGTATAGTAATTGTCGTTCTATTGATCATGTCTGCATAATATGGTTAATAATATGAGTTAGATTGATAATAGTGAGTGTAATAAGTATAGGAATTGTCGTTCTGTCGATCATGTAAGCATAATATGGCTAATAATATGAGTTAGATTGATAATAATAATAGTAATGAGTATAGTAATTGTCGTTCTATCGATCATATAAGCACAATATGGCTAATAATATGAGTTAGATTGATAATAATAAGAGTAATGAGTATAGTAATTGTCGTTCTATCGATCATATAAGCATAATATGGCTAACAATATGAGTTAGATTGATAATAATAAGAGTAATGAGTATAGAAATTGTAGTTCTATCGATCATATCTGCATAATATGGTTAATAATATGAGTTATGTTTGATAATATTAAGATTAATAAGTATATTATTTGTCGGTCTAGCGATCATATAAGCATAATATGGCTATTAATATCAGTTATATTGATAATAATAAGAGTAATACGTATAGTGATTGTCGTTCTATCGATCACATAAGCATAATATGGCTAATAATATGAGTTAGATTGATAATAATAAGAGCAATATTTATAGTAATTGTCGTTCTATCGATCACATATGCATAATATGGCTAGTAATATGAGTTAGATTGATAATATTAAGAGTAATAAGTATAGTATTTGTCGGTCTATCGATCATATAAGCATAATGTGGCTAATAATATGAGTTATATTGATAATAATAAGAGTAATAAGTATAGTAATTGTCGTTCTATCGATCGCATAATCACAGTATGGCTAATAATATGAGTTAGATTGATAATAATAAGAGAAATGAGTATAGTAATTGTCGTTCTATTGATCATGTCTGCATAATATGGTTAATAATATGAGTTAGATTGATAATAGTGAGTGTAATAAGTATAGGAATTGTCGTTCTGTCGATCATGTAAGCATAATATGGCTAATAATATGAGTTAGATTGATAATAATAATAGTAATGAGTATAGTAATTGTCGTTCTATCGATCATATAAGCACAATATGGCTAATAATATGAGTTAGATTGATAATAATAAGAGTAATGAGTATAGTAATTGTCGTTCTATCGATCATATAAGCATAATATGGCTAACAATATGAGTTAGATTGATAATAATAAGAGTAATGAGTATAGAAATTGTAGTTCTATCGATCATATCTGCATAATATGGTTAATAATATGAGTTATGTTTGATAATACTAAGATTAATAAGTATATTATTTGTCGGTCTAGCGATCATATAAGCATAATATGGCTATTAATATCAGTTATATTGATAATAATAAGAGTAATACGTATAGTGATTGTCGTTCTATCGATCACATAAGCATAATATGGCTAATAATATGAGTTAGATTGATAACAATAAGAGCAATATTTATAGTAATTGTCGTTCTATCGATCACATATGCATAATATGGCTAGTAATATGAGTTAGATTGATAATATTAAGAGTAATAAGTATAGTATTTGTGGGTCTATCGATCATATAAGCATAATGTGGCTAATAATATGAGTTATATTGATAATAATAAGAGTAATAAGTATAGTAATTGTCGTTCTATCGATCGCATAATCACAATATGGCTAATAATATGAGTTAGATTGGTAATAATAAGAGAAATGAGTATAGTAATTGTCGTTCTATTGATCATGTCTGCATAATATGGTTAATAATATGAGTTAGATTGATAATAGTGAGTGTAATAAGTATAGGAATTGTCGTTCTGTCGATCATGTAAGCATAATATGGCTAATAATATGAGTTAGATTGATAATAATAAGAGTAATGGGTATAGTAATTGTCGTTCTATCGATCATATAAGCATAATATGGCTAATAATATGAGTTAGATTGATAATAATAAGAGTAATGAGTATAGTAATTGTCGTTCTATCGATAATATCTGCATAATATGGTTAATAATATGAGTTAGACTGATAATAATAAGAGTAATGAGTATAGTAATTGTCGTTCTATTGATCATGTCTGCATAATATGGTTAATAATATGAGTTAGATTGATAATTGTGAGTGTAATAAGTATAGGAGTTGTCGTTCTGTCGATCATATAAGCATAATATGGCTAATAATATGAGTTAGATTGATAACAATAAGAGTAATGAGTATAGTAATTGTAGTTCTATCAATCCTATGTGCATAATATGGTTAAGAATATGAGTTAGATTTATAATAATAAGAGTAATAAGTATAGTAATTGTAGTTCTATCGATCATATAAGCATAATATGGCTAATAATATGAGTTAGATTGATAATAATGAGAGTAATAAGTATAGTAATTGTCGTTCTATCGATCACATAAGCATAATATGGCTAATAATATGAGTTAGATTGATAATAATTAGAGGAATAAGTATAGTAATTGTCGTTCTATCGATCATATAAGCATAATATGGCTAATAATTTGAGTTAAATTGATAATAATAAGAGTAATGAGTATAGAAATTGTAGTTCAATCGACCATACAAGCATAATATGGCTAATAATATGAGTTAGATTGATAATAATAAGAGAAATGAGTATAGTAATTGTCGGTCTATCGATCATATAAGCATAATATGGCTAATAATATGAGTTATATTGATAATAATGAGAGTAATAAGTGTAGTAATTGTCGTTCTATCGATCACATAAGCATAATATGCGTAATAATATGAGTTAGATTGATAATAATAAGAGTAATGAGTATAGTAATTGTAGTTCTATCAATCCTATGTGCATAATATGGATAAGAATATGAGTTAGATTTATAATAATAAGAGTAATAAGCATAGTAATTGTAGTTCTATCGATCATATAAGCATAATATGGCTAATAATATGAGTTAGATTGATAATAATGAGAGTAATAAGTATAGTAATTGTCGTTCTATCGATCACATAAGCATAATATGGCTAATAATATGAGTTAGATTGATAATAATAAGAGGAATAAGTATAGTAATTGTCGTTCTATCGATCATATAAGCATAATATGGCTAATAATATGAGTTAGATTGATAATAATAAGAGTAATGGGTATAGTAATTGTCGTTCTATCGATCATATAAGCATAATATGGCTAATAATATGAGTTAGATTGATAATAATAAGAGTAATGGGTATAGTAATTGTCGTTCTATCGATCATATAAGCATAATATGGCTAATAATATGAGTTAGATTGATAATAATAAGAGTAATGAGTATAGGAATTGTAGTTCTATCAATCCTATGTGCATAATATGGTTAAGAATATGAGATAGATTTATAATAATAAGAGTAATAAGTATAGTAATTGTAGTTCTATCGATCATATAAGCATAATATGGCTGATAATATGAGATAGATTGATAATATTAAGAGTAATAAGTATAGTGATTGTCGTCCTATCGATCACATAAACACAATATGGCTAATAATATGAGTTAGATTGATAATAATAAGAGGAATAAGTATAGTAATTGTCGTTCTATCGATCATATAAGCATAATATGGCTAATAATATGAGTTAGATTGATAATAATGAGAGTAATAAGTATAGTAATTTTCGTTCTATCGATCACATAAGCATAATGTGGCTAATAATATGAGTTAGATTGATAATAATAAGAGGAATAAGTATAGTAATTGTCGTTCTATCGATCATATAAGCATAATATGACTAATATTATGAGTTAGATTGATAACAATAAGAGTAATGAGTATAGTAAATGTCGTTCTATCGATCATATAAGCATAATATGGCTAATAATATGAGTTAGATTGATAATAATAAGAGCAATATTTATAGTAATTGTCGTTCTATCGATCACATATGCATAATATGGCTAGTAATATGAGTTAGATTGATAATATTAAGAGAAATAAGTATAGTATTTGTCGGTCTATCGATCCTATAAGCATAACATGGCTAATAATATGAGTTATATTGATAATAATAAGAGTAATATGTATAGTAATTGTCGTTCTATCGATCGCATAATCACAATATGGCTAATAATATGAGTTAGATTGATAATAATAAGAGTAATGGGTATAGTAATTGCCGTTCTATCGGTCATATAAGCATAATATGGCTAATAATATGAGTTAGATTGATAATAATAAGAGTAATGAGTATAGTAATTGTAGTTCTATCAATCCTATGTGCATAATATGGTTAAGAATATGAGTTAGATTTCTAATAATAAGAGTAATAAGTATAGTAATTGTAGTTCTATCGATCATATAAGCATAATATGGCTAATAATATGAGTTAGATTGATAATAATAAGAGTAATAAGTATAGTAATTGTAGTTCTATCGATCATATAAGCATAATATGGCTAATAATATGAGTTAGATTGATAATAATGAGAGTAATAAGTATAGTAATTGTCGTTCTATCGATCATATAAGCATAATATGGCTAATAATATGAGTTAAATTGATAATAATAAGAGTAATAAGTATAGTAATTGTAGTTCTATCGATCATATAAGCATAATATGGCTAATAATATGAGTTAGATTGATAATAATGAGAGTAATAAGTATAGTAATTGTCGTTCTATCGATCACATAAGCATAATATGGCTAATAATATGAGTTAAATTGATAATAATAATAGTAATGAGTATAGTAATTGTCGTTCTATCGATCATATAAGCACAATATGGCTAATAATATGAGTTAGATTGATAATAATAAGAGTAATGAGTATAGTAATTGTCGTTCTATCTATCATATAAGCATAATATGGCTAACAATATGAGTTAGATTGATAATAATAAGAGTAATGAGTATAGAAATTGTAGTTCTATCGATCATATCTGCATAATATGGTTAATAATATGAGTTAGACTGATAATAATAAGAGTAATGAGTATAGTAATTGTCGTTCTATTGATCATATCTGCATAATATGGTTAATAATATGAGTTAGATTGATAATTGTGAGTGTAATAAGTATAGGAGTTGTCGTTCTGTCGATCATATAAGCATAATATGGCTAATAATATGAGTTAGATTGATAATAATAAGAGTAATGAGTATAGTAATTGTAGTTCTATCAATCCTATGTGCATAATATGGTTAAGAATATGAGTTAGATTTATAATAATAAGAGTAATAAGTATAGTAATTGTAGTTCTATCGATCATATAAGCATAATATGGCTAATAATATGAGTTAGATTGATAATAATGAGAGTAATAAGTATAGTAATTGTCGTTCTATCGATCACATAAGCATAATATGGCTAATAATATGAGTTAGATTGATAATAATAAGAGGAATAAGTGTAGTAATTGTCGTTCTATCGATCACATAAGCATAATATGGCTAATAATATGAGTTAAATTGATAATAATAAGAGTAATGAGTATAGAAATTGTAGTTCAATCGACCATACAAGCATAATATGGCTAATAATATGAGTTAGATTGATAATAATAAGAGAAATGAGTATAGTAATTGTCGGTCTATCGATCATATAAGCATAATATGGCTAATAATATGAGTTATATTGATAATAATAAGAGTAATAAGTGTAGTAATTGTAGTTCTATCGATCACATAAGCATAATATGCGTAATAATATGAGTTAGATTGATAATAATAAGAGTAATGAGTATAGTAATTGTAGTTCTATCAATCCTATGTGCATAATATGGATAAGAATATGAGTTAGATTTATAATAATAAGAGTAATAAGTATAGTAATTGTAGTTCTATCGATCATATAAGCATAATATGGCTAATAATATGAGTTAGATTGATAATAATAAGAGTAATGGGTATAGTAATTGTCGTTCTATCGATCATATAAGCATAATATGGCTAATAATATGAGTTAGATTGATAATAATAAGAGTAATGGGTATAGTAATTGTCGTTCTATCGATCATATAAGCATAATATGGCTAATAATATGAGTTAGATTGATAATAATAAGAGTAATGGGTATAGTAATTGTCGTTCTATCGATCATATAAGTATAATATGGCTAATAATATGAGTTAGATTGATAATAATAAGAGTAATGAGTATAGTAATTGTCGTTCTATCGATCACATAAGCATAATATGGCTAATAATATGAGTTAGATTGATAATAATAAGAGCAATATTTATAGTAATTGTCGTTCTATCGATCACATATGCATAATATGGCTAGTAATATGAGTTAGATTGATAATATTAAGAGTAATAAGTATAGTATTTGTCGGTCTATCGATCATATAAGCATAATATGGCTAATAATATGAGTTATATTGATAATAATAAGAGAAATGAGTATAGTAATTGTCGTTCTATTGATCATGTCTGCATAATATGGTTAATAATATGAGTTAGATTGATAATAGTGAGTGTAATAAGTATAGGAATTGTCGTTCTGTCGATCATGTAAGCATAATATGGCTAATAATATGAGTTAGATTGATAATAATAATAGTAATGAGTATAGTAATTGTCGTTCTATCGATCATATAAGCACAATATGGCTAATAATATGAGTTAGATTGATAATAATAAGAGTAATGAGTATAGTAATTGTCGTTCTATCGATCATATAAGCATAATATGGCTAACAATATGAGGTAGATTGATAATAATAAGAGTAATGAGTATAGAAATTGTAGTTCTATCGATCATATCTGCATAATATGGTTAATAATATGAGTTATGTTTGATAATATTAAGATTAATAAGTATATTATTTGTCGGTCTAGCGATCATATAAGCATAATATGGCTATTAATATCAGTTATATTGATAATAATAAGAGTAATACGTATAGTGATTGTCGTTCTATCGATCACATAAGCATAATATGGCTAATAATATGAGTTAGATTGATAATAATAAGAGCAATATTTATAGTAATTGTCGTTCTATCGATCACATATGCATAATATGGCTAGTAATATGAGTTAGATTGATAATATTAAGAGTAATAAGTATAGTATTTGTCGGTCTATCGATCATATAAGCATAATGTGGCTAATAATATGAGTTATATTGATAATAATAAGAGTAATAAGTATAGTAATTGTCGTTCTATCGATCGCATAATCACAATATGGCTAATAATATGAGTTAGATTGATAATAATAAGAGAAATGAGTATAGTAATTGTCGTTCTATTGATCATGTCTGCATAATATGGTTAATAATATGAGTTAGATTGATAATAGTGAGTGTAATAAGTATAGGAATTGTCGTTCTGTCGATCATGTAAGCATAATATGGCTAATAATATGAGTTAGATTGATAATAATAATAGTAATGAGTATAGTAATTGTCGTTCTATCGATCATATAAGCACAATATGGCTAATAATATGAGTTAGATTGATAATAATAAGAGTAATGAGTATAGTAATTGTCGTTCTATCGATCATATAAGCATAATATGGCTAACAATATGAGTTAGATTGATAATAATAAGAGTAATGAGTATAGAAATTGTAGTTCTATCGATCATATCTGCATAATATGGTTAATAATATGAGTTATGTTTGATAATACTAAGATTAATAAGTATATTATTTGTCGGTCTAGCGATCATATAAGCATAATATGGCTATTAATATCAGTTATATTGATAATAATAAGAGTAATACGTATAGTGATTGTCGTTCTATCGATCACATAAGCATAATATGGCTAATAATATGAGTTAGATTGATAATAATAAGAGCAATATTTATAGTAATTGTCGTTCTATCGATCACATATGCATAATATGGCTAGTAATATGAGTTAGATTGATAATATTAAGAGTAATAAGTATAGTATTTGTCGGTCTATCGATCATATAAGCATAATGTGGCTAATAATATGAGTTATATTGATAATAATAAGAGTAATAAGTATAGTAATTGTCGTTCTATCGATCGCATAATCACAATATGGCTAATAATATGAGTTAGATTGGTAATAATAAGAGAAATGAGTATAGTAATTGTCGTTCTATTGATCATGTCTGCATAATATGGTTAATAATATGAGTTAGATTGATAATAGTGAGTGTAGTAAGTATAGGAATTGTCGTTCTGTCGATCATGTAAGCATAATATGGCTAATAATATGAGTTAGATTGATAATAATAAGAGTAATGGGTATAGTAATTGTCGTTCTATCGATCATATAAGCATAATATGGCTAATAATATGAGTTAGATTGATAATAATAAGAGTAATGTGTATAGTAATTGTCGTTCTATCGATAATATCTGCATAATATGGTTAATAATATGAATTAGACTGATAATAATAAGAGTAATGAGTATAGTAATTGACGTTCTATTGATCATGTCTGCATAATATGGTTAATAATATGAGTTAGATTGATAATTGTGAGTGTAATAAGTATAGGAGTTGTCGTTCTGTCGATCATATAAGCATAATATGGCTAATAATATGAGTTAGATTGATAACAATAAGAGTAATGAGTATAGTAATTGTAGTTCTATCAATCCTATGTGCATAATATGGTTAAGAATATGAGTTAGATTTATAATAATAAGAGTAATAAGTATAGTAATTGTAGTTCTATCGATCATATAAGCATAATATGGCTAATAATATGAGTTGGATTGATAATAATGAGAGTAATAAGTATAGTAATTGTCGTTCTATCGATCACATAAGCATAATATGGCTAATAATATGAGTTAGATTGATAATAATAAGAGCAATATTTATAGTAATTGTCGTTCTATCGATCACATATGCATAATATGGCTAGTAATATGAGTTAGATTGATAATATTAAGAGAAATAAGTATAGTATTTGTCGGTCTATCGATCATATAAGCATAACATGGCTAATAATATGAGTTATATTGATAATAATAAGAGTAATATGTATAGTAATTGTCGTTCTATCGATCGCATAATCACAATATGGCTAATAATATGAGTTAGATTGATAATAATAAGAGTAATGGGTATAGTAATTGCCGTTCTATCGGTCATATAAGCATAATATGGCTAATAATATGAGTTAGATTGATAATAATAAGAGTAATGAGTATAGTAATTGTAGTTCTATCAATCCTATGTGCATAATATGGTTAAGAATATGAGTTAGATTTATAATAATAAGAGTAATAAGTATAGTAATTGTAGTTCTATCGATCATATAAGCTTAATATGGCTAATAATATGAGTTAGATTGATAATAATGAGAGTAATAAGTATAGTAATTGTCGTTCTATCGATCACATAAGCATAATATGGCTAATGATATGAGTTAGATTGATAATAATAAGAGGAATAAGTATAGTAATTGTCGTTCTATCGATCATATAAGCATAATATGGCTAATAATATGAGTTAAATTGATAATAATAAGAGTAATGAGTATAGAAATTGTAGTTCAATCGACCATACAAGCATAATATGGCTGATAATATGAGTTAGATTGATAACATTAAGAGTAATAAGTATAGTGATTGTCGTCCTATCCATCACATAAACACAATATGGCTAATAATATGAGTTAGATTGATAATAATAAGAGTAGTAAGTATAGTAATTGTCGTTCTATCGATCATATAAGCATAATATGGCTAATAATATGAGTTAAATTGATAATAATAAGAGTAATAAGTATAGTAATTGTAGTTCTATCGATCATATAAGCATAATATGGCTAATAATATGAGTTAGATTGATAATAATGAGAGTAATAAGTATAGTAATTGTCGTTCTATCGATCACATAAGCATAATATGGCTAATAATATGAGTTAAATTGATAATAATAATAGTAATGAGTATAGTAATTGTCGTTCTATCGATCATATAAGCACAATATGGCTAATAATATGAGTTAGATTGATAATAATAAGAGTAATGAGTATAGTAATTGTCGTTCTATCTATCATATAAGCATAATATGGCTAACAATATGAGTTAGATTGATAATAATAAGAGTAATGAGTATAGAAATTGTAGTTCTATCGATCATATCTGCATAATATGGTTAATAATATGAGTTAGACTGATAATAATAAGAGTAATGAGTATAGTAATTGTCGTTCTATTGATCATATCTGCATAATATGGTTAATAATATGAGTTAGATTGATAATTGTGAGTGTAATAAGTATAGGAGTTGTCGTTCTGTCGATCATATAAGCATAATATGGCTAATAATATGAGTTAGATTGATAATAATAAGAGTAATGAGTATAGTAATTGTAGTTCTATCAATCCTATGTGCATAATATGGTTAAGAATATGAGTTAGATTTATAATAATAAGAGTAATAAGTATAGTAATTGTAGTTCTATCGATCATATAAGCATAATATGGCTAATAATATGAGTTAGATTGATAATAATGAGAGTAATAAGTATAGTAATTGTCGTTCTATCGATCACATAAGCATAATATGGCTAATAATATGAGTTAGATTGATAATAATAAGAGGAATAAGTGTAGTAATTGTCGTTCTATCGATCACATAAGCATAATATGGCTAATAATTTGAGTTAAATTGATAATATTAAGAGAAATAAGTATAGTATTTGTCGGTCTATCGATCATATAAGCATAACATGGCTAATAATATGAGTTATATTGATAATAATAAGAGTAATATGTATAGTAATTGTCGTTCTATCGATCGCATAATCACAATATGGCTAATAATATGAGTTAGATTGATAATAATAAGAGTAATGGGTATAGTAATTGCCGTTCTATCGGTCATATAAGCATAATATGGCTAATAATATGAGTTAGATTGATAATAATAAGAGTAATGAGTATAGTAATTGTAGTTCTATCAATCCTATGTGCATAATATGGTTAAGAATATGAGTTAGATTTATAATAATAAGAGTAATAAGTATAGTAATTGTAGTTCTATCGATCATATAAGCATAATATGGCTAATAATATGAGTTAGATTGATAATAATGAGAGTAATAAGTATAGTAATTGTCGTTCTATCGATCACATAAGCATAATATGGCTAATAATATGAGTTAGATTGATAATAATAAGAGGAATAAGTATAGTAATTGTCGTTCTATCGATCATATAAGCATAATATGGCTAATAATATGAGTTAAATTGATAATAATAAGAGTAATGAGTATAGAAATTGTAGTTCAATCGACCATACAAGCATAATATGGCTGATAATATGAGTTAGATTGATAACATTAAGAGTAATAAGTATAGTGATTGTCGTCCTATCCATCACATAAACACAATATGGCTAATAATATGAGTTAGATTGATAATAATAAGAGTAGTAAGTATAGTAATTGTCGTTCTATCGATCATATAAGCATAATATGGCTAATAATATGAGTTAAATTGATAATAATAAGAGTAATAAGTATAGTAATTGTAGTTCTATCGATCATATAAGCATAATATGGCTAATAATATGAGTTAGATTGATAATAATGAGAGTAATAAGTATAGTAATTGTCGTTCTATCGATCACATAAGCATAATATGGCTAATAATATGAGTTAAATTGATAATAATAATAGTAATGAGTATAGTAATTGTCGTTCTATCGATCATATAAGCACAATATGGCTAATAATATGAGTTAGATTGATAATAATAAGAGTAATGAGTATAGTAATTGTCGTTCTATCTATCATATAAGCATAATATGGCTAACAATATGAGTTAGATTGATAATAATAAGAGTAATGAGTATAGAAATTGTAGTTCTATCGATCATATCTGCATAATATGGTTAATAATATGAGTTAGACTGATAATAATAAGAGTAATGAGTATAGTAATTGTCGTTCTATTGATCATATCTGCATAATATGGTTAATAATATGAGTTAGATTGATAATTGTGAGTGTAATAAGTATAGGAGTTGTCGTTCTGTCGATCATATAAGCATAATATGGCTAATAATATGAGTTAGATTGATAATAATAAGAGTAATGAGTATAGTAATTGTAGTTCTATCAATCCTATGTGCATAATATGGTTAAGAATATGAGTTAGATTTATAATAATAAGAGTAATAAGTATAGTAATTGTAGTTCTATCGATCATATAAGCATAATATGGCTAATAATATGAGTTAGATTGATAATAATGAGAGTAATAAGTATAGTAATTGTCGTTCTATCGATCACATAAGCATAATATGGCTAATAATATGAGTTAGATTGATAATAATAAGAGGAATAAGTGTAGTAATTGTCGTTCTATCGATTACATAAGCATAATATGGCTAATAATATGAGTTAAATTGATAATAATAAGAGTAATGAGTATAGAAATTGTAGTTCAATCGACCATACAAGCATAATATGGCTAATAATATGAGTTAGATTGATAATAATAAGAGAAATGAGTATAGTAATTGTCGGTCTATCGATCATATAAGCATAATATGGCTAATAATATGAGTTATATTGATAATAATAAGAGTAATAAGTGTAGTAATTGTAGTTCTATCGATCACATAAGCATAATATGCGTAATAATATGAGTTAGATTGATAATAATAAGAGTAATGAGTATAGTAATTGTAGTTCTATCAATCCTATGTGCATAATATGGATAAGAATATGAGTTAGATTTATAATAATAAGAGTAATAAGTATAGTAATTGTAGTTCTATCGATCATATAAGCATAATATGGCTAATAATATGAGTTAGATTGATAATAATAAGAGTAATGGGTATAGTAATTGTCGTTCTATCGATCATATAAGCATAATATGGCTAATAATATGAGTTAGATTGATAATAATAAGAGTAATGGGTATAGTAATTGTCGTTCTATCGATCATATAAGCATAATATGGCTAATAATATGAGTTAGATTGATAATAATAAGAGTAATGGGTATAGTAATTGTCGTTCTATCGATCATATAAGTATAATATGGCTAATAATATGAGTTAGATTGATAATAATAAGAGTAATGAGTATAGTAATTGTCGTTCTATCGATCACATAAGCATAATATGGCTAATAATATGAGTTAGATTGATAATAATAAGAGCAATATTTATAGTAATTGTCGTTCTATCGATCACATATGCATAATATGGCTAGTAATATGAGTTAGATTGATAATATTAAGAGTAATAAGTATAGTATTTGTCGGTCTATCGATCATATAAGCATAATATGGCTAATAATATGAGTTATATTGATAATAATAAGAGAAATGAGTATAGTAATTGTCGTTCTATTGATCATGTCTGCATAATATGGTTAATAATATGAGTTAGATTGATAATAGTGAGTGTAATAAGTATAGGAATTGTCGTTCTGTCGATCATGTAAGCATAATATGGCTAATAATATGAGTTATATTGATAATAATAAGAGAAATGAGTATAGTAATTGTCGTTCTATTGATCATGTCTGCATAATATGGTTAATAATATGAGTTAGATTGATAATAGTGAGTGTAATAAGTATAGGAATTGTCGTTCTGTCGATCATGTAAGCATAATATGGCTAATAATATGAGTTAGATTGATAATAATAAGAGTAATGAGTATAGAAATTGTAGTTCAATCGACCATACAAGCATAATATGGCTAATAATATGAGTTAGATTGATAATAATAAGAGAAATGAGTATAGTAATTGTCGGTCTATCGATCATATAAGCATAATATGGCTAATAATATGAGTTATATTGATAATAATAAGAGTAATAAGTGTAGTAATTGTCGTTCTATCGATCACATAAGCATAATATGCGTAATAATATGAGTTAGATTGATAATAATAAGAGTAATGAGTATAGTAATTGTAGTTCTATCAATCCTATGTGCATAATATGGATAAGAATATGAGTTAGATTTATAATAATAAGAGTAATAAGCATAGTAATTGTAGTTCTATCGATCATATAAGCATAATATGGCTAATAATATGAGTTAGATTGATAATAATGAGAGTAGTAAGTATAGTAATTGTCGTTCTATCGATCACATAAGCATAATATGGCTAATAATATGAGTTAGATTGATAATATTAAGAGTAATAAGTATAGTGATTATCGTCCTATCGATCACATAAACACAATATGGCTAATAATATGAGTTAGATTGATAATAATAAGAGGAATAAGTATAGTAATTGTCGTTCTATCGATCATATAAGCATAATATGGCTAATAATATGAGTTAGATTGATAATAATGAGAGTAATAAGTATAGTAATTTTCGTTCTATCGATCACATAAGCATAATGTGGCTAATAATATGAGTTAGATTGATAATAATAAGAGGAATAAGTATAGTAATTGTCGTTCTATCGATCATATAAGCATAATATGACTAATATTATGAGTTAGATTGATAACAATAAGAGTAATGAGTATAGTAAATGTCGTTCTATCGATCATATAAGCATAATATGGCTAATAATATGAGTTAGATTGATAATAATAAGAGCAATATTTATAGTAATTGTCGTTCTATCGATCACATATGCATAATATGGCTAGTAATATGAGTTAGATTGATAATATTAAGAGAAATAAGTATAGTATTTGTCGGTCTATCGATCATATAAGCATAACATGGCTAATAATATGAGTTATATTGATAATAATAAGAGTAATATGTATAGTAATTGTCGTTCTATCGATCGCATAATCACAATATGGCTAATAATATGAGTTAGATTGATAATAATAAGAGTAATGGGTATAGTAATTGCCGTTCTATCGGTCATATAAGCATAATATGGCTAATAATATGAGTTAGATTGATAATAATAAGAGTAATGAGTATAGTAATTGTAGTTCTATCAATCCTATGTGCATAATATGGTTAAGAATATGAGTTAGATTTATAATAATAAGAGTAATAAGTATAGTAATTGTAGTTCTATCGATCATATAAGCATAATATGGCTAATAATATGAGTTAGATTGATAATAATGAGAGTAATAAGTATAGTAATTGTCGTTCTATCGATCACATAAGCATAATATGGCTAATAATATGAGTTAGATTGATAATAATAAGAGGAATAAGTATAGTAATTGTCGTTCTATCGATCATATAAGCATAATATGGCTAATAATATGAGTTAAATTGATAATAATAAGAGTAATGAGTATAGAAATTGTAGTTCAATCGACCATACAAGCATAATATGGGTGATAATATGAGTTAGATTGATAACATTAAGAGTAATAAGTATAGTGATTGTCGTCCTATCCATCACATAAACACAATATGGCTAATAATATGAGTTAGATTGATAATAATAAGAGTAGTAAGTATAGTAATTGTCGTTCTATCGATCATATAAGCATAATATGGCTAATAATATGAGTTAAATTGATAATAATAATAGTAATAAGTATAGTAATTGTAGTTCTATCGATCATATAAGCACAATATGGCTAATAATATGAGTTAGATTGATAATAATAAGAGTAATGAGTATAGTAATTGTCGTTCTATCTATCATATAAGCATAATATGGCTAACAATATGAGTTAGATTGATAATAATAAGAGTAATGAGTATAGAAATTGTAGTTCTATCGATCATATCTGCATAATATGGTTAATAATATGAGTTAGACTGATAATAATAAGAGTAATGAGTATAGTAATTGTCGTTCTATTGATCATATCTGCATAATATGGTTAATAATATGAGTTAGATTGATAATTGTGAGTGTAATAGGTATAGGAGTTGTCGTTCTGTCGATCATATAAGCATAATATGGCTAATAATATGAGTTAGATTGATAATAATAAGAGTAATGAGTATAGTAATTGTAGTTCTATCAATCCTATGTGCATAATATGGTTAAGAATATGAGTTAGATTTATAATAATAAGAGTAATAAGTATAGTAATTGTAGTTCTATCGATCATATAAGCATAATATGGCTAATAATATGAGTTAGATTGATAATAATGAGAGTAATAAGTATAGTAATTGTCGTTCTATCGATCACATAAGCATAATATGGCTAATAATATGAGTTAGATTGATAATAATAAGAGGAATAAGTATAGTAATTGTCGTTCTATCTATCATATAAGCATAATATGGCTAACAATATGAGTTAGATTGATAATAATAAGAGTAATGAGTATAGAAATTGTAGTTCTATCGATCATATCTGCATAATATGGTTAATAATATGAGTTAGACTGATAATAATAAGAGTAATGAGTATAGTAATTGTCGTTCTATTGATCATATCTGCATAATATGGTTAATAATATGAGTTAGATTGATAATTGTGAGTGTAATAAGTATAGGAGTTGTCGTTCTGTCGATCATATAAGCATAATATGGCTAATAATATGAGTTAGATTGATAATAATAAGAGTAATGAGTATAGTAATTGTAGTTCTATCAATCCTATGTGCATAATATGGTTAAGAATATGAGTTAGATTTATAATAATAAGAGTAATAAGTATAGTAATTGTAGTTCTATCGATCATATAAGCATAATATGGCTAATAATATGAGTTAGATTGATAATAATGAGAGTAATAAGTATAGTAATTGTCGTTCTATCGATCACATAAGCATAATATGGCTAATAATATGAGTTAGATTGATAATAATAAGAGGAATAAGTGTAGTAATTGTCGTTCTATCGATCACATAAGCATAATATGGCTAATAATATGAGTTAAATTGATAATAATAAGAGTAATGAGTATAGAAATTGTAGTTCAATCGACCATACAAGCATAATATGGCTAATAATATGAGTTAGATTGATAATAATAAGAGAAATGAGTATAGTAATTGTCGGTCTATCGATCATATAAGCATAATATGGCTAATAATATGAGTTATATTGATAATAATAAGAGTAATAAGTGTAGTAATTGTAGTTCTATCGATCACATAAGCATAATATGCGTAATAATATGAGTTAGATTGATAATAATAAGAGTAATGAGTATAGTAATTGTAGTTCTATCAATCCTATGTGCATAATATGGATAAGAATATGAGTTAGATTTATAATAATAAGAGTAATAAGTATAGTAATTGTAGTTCTATCGATCATATAAGCATAATATGGCTAATAATATGAGTTAGATTGATAATAATAAGAGTAATGGGTATAGTAATTGTCGTTCTATCGATCATATAAGCATAATATGGCTAATAATATGAGTTAGATTGATAATAATAAGAGTAATGGGTATAGTAATTGTCGTTCTATCGATCATATAAGCATAATATGGCTAATAATATGAGTTAGATTGATAATAATAAGAGTAATGGGTATAGTAATTGTCGTTCTATCGATCATATAAGTATAATATGGCTAATAATATGAGTTAGATTGATAATAATAAGAGTAATGAGTATAGTAATTGTCGTTCTATCGATCACATAAGCATAATATGGCTAATAATATGAGTTAGATTGATAATAATAAGAGCAATATTTATAGTAATTGTCGTTCTATCGATCACATATGCATAATATGGCTAGTAATATGAGTTAGATTGATAATATTAAGAGTAATAAGTATAGTATTTGTCGGTCTATCGATCATATAAGCATAATATGGCTAATAATATGAGTTATATTGATAATAATAAGAGAAATGAGTATAGTAATTGTCGTTCTATTGATCATGTCTGCATAATATGGTTAATAATATGAGTTAGATTGATAATAGTGAGTGTAATAAGTATAGGAATTGTCGTTCTGTCGATCATGTAAGCATAATATGGCTAATAATATGAGTTATATTGATAATAATAAGAGAAATGAGTATAGTAATTGTCGTTCTATTGATCATGTCTGCATAATATGGTTAATAATATGAGTTAGATTGATAATAGTGAGTGTAATAAGTATAGGAATTGTCGTTCTGTCGATCATGTAAGCATAATATGGCTAATAATATGAGTTAGATTGATAATAATAAGAGTAATGAGTATAGAAATTGTAGTTCAATCGACCATACAAGCATAATATGGCTAATAATATGAGTTAGATTGATAATAATAAGAGAAATGAGTATAGTAATTGTCGGTCTATCGATCATATAAGCATAATATGGCTAATAATATGAGTTATATTGATAATAATAAGAGTAATAAGTGTAGTAATTGTCGTTCTATCGATCACATAAGCATAATATGCGTAATAATATGAGTTAGATTGATAATAATAAGAGTAATGAGTATAGTAATTGTAGTTCTATCAATCCTATGTGCATAATATGGATAAGAATATGAGTTAGATTTATAATAATAAGAGTAATAAGCATAGTAATTGTAGTTCTATCGATCATATAAGCATAATATGGCTAATAATATGAGTTAGATTGATAATAATGAGAGTAGTAAGTATAGTAATTGTCGTTCTATCGATCACATAAGCATAATATGGCTAATAATATGAGTTAGATTGATAATATTAAGAGTAATAAGTATAGTGATTATCGTCCTATCGATCACATAAACACAATATGGCTAATAATATGAGTTAGATTGATAATAATAAGAGGAATAAGTATAGTAATTGTCGTTCTATCGATCATATAAGCATAATATGGCTAATAATATGAGTTAGATTGATAATAATGAGAGTAATAAGTATAGTAATTTTCGTTCTATCGATCACATAAGCATAATGTGGCTAATAATATGAGTTAGATTGATAATAATAAGAGGAATAAGTATAGTAATTGTCGTTCTATCGATCATATAAGCATAATATGACTAATATTATGAGTTAGATTGATAACAATAAGAGTAATGAGTATAGTAAATGTCGTTCTATCGATCATATAAGCATAATATGGCTAATAATATGAGTTAGATTGATAATAATAAGAGCAATATTTATAGTAATTGTCGTTCTATCGATCACATATGCATAATATGGCTAGTAATATGAGTTAGATTGATAATATTAAGAGAAATAAGTATAGTATTTGTCGGTCTATCGATCATATAAGCATAACATGGCTAATAATATGAGTTATATTGATAATAATAAGAGTAATATGTATAGTAATTGTCGTTCTATCGATCGCATAATCACAATATGGCTAATAATATGAGTTAGATTGATAATAATAAGAGTAATGGGTATAGTAATTGCCGTTCTATCGGTCATATAAGCATAATATGGCTAATAATATGAGTTAGATTGATAATAATAAGAGTAATGAGTATAGTAATTGTAGTTCTATCAATCCTATGTGCATAATATGGTTAAGAATATGAGTTAGATTTATAATAATAAGAGTAATAAGTATAGTAATTGTAGTTCTATCGATCATATAAGCATAATATGGCTAATAATATGAGTTAGATTGATAATAATGAGAGTAATAAGTATAGTAATTGTCGTTCTATCGATCACATAAGCATAATATGGCTAATAATATGAGTTAGATTGATAATAATAAGAGGAATAAGTATAGTAATTGTCGTTCTATCGATCATATAAGCATAATATGGCTAATAATATGAGTTAAATTGATAATAATAAGAGTAATGAGTATAGAAATTGTAGTTCAATCGACCATACAAGCATAATATGGGTGATAATATGAGTTAGATTGATAACATTAAGAGTAATAAGTATAGTGATTGTCGTCCTATCCATCACATAAACACAATATGGCTAATAATATGAGTTAGATTGATAATAATAAGAGTAGTAAGTATAGTAATTGTCGTTCTATCGATCATATAAGCATAATATGGCTAATAATATGAGTTAAATTGATAATAATAATAGTAATAAGTATAGTAATTGTAGTTCTATCGATCATATAAGCACAATATGGCTAATAATATGAGTTAGATTGATAATAATAAGAGTAATGAGTATAGTAATTGTCGTTCTATCTATCATATAAGCATAATATGGCTAACAATATGAGTTAGATTGATAATAATAAGAGTAATGAGTATAGAAATTGTAGTTCTATCGATCATATCTGCATAATATGGTTAATAATATGAGGTTAGACTGATAATAATAAGAGTAATGAGTATAGTAATTGTCGTTCTATTGATCATATCTGCATAATATGGTTAATAATATGAGTTAGATTGATAATTGTGAGTGTAATAGGTATAGGAGTTGTCGTTCTGTCGATCATATAAGCATAATATGGCTAATAATATGAGTTAGATTGATAATAATAAGAGTAATGGATATAGTAATTGTAGTTCTATCAATCCTATGTGCATAATATGGTTAAGAATATGAGTTAGATTTATAATAATAAGAGTAATAAGTATAGTAATTGTAGTTCTATCGATCATATAAGCATAATATGGCTAATAATATGAGTTAGATTGATAATAATGAGAGTAATAAGTATAGTAATTGTCGTTCTATCGATCACATAAGCATAATATGGCTAATAATATGAGTTAGATTGATAATAATAAGAGGAATAAGTATAGAAATTGTAGTTCTATCGATCATATCTGCATAATATGGTTAATAATATGAGTTAGACTGATAATAATAAGAGTAATGAGTATAGTAATTGTCGTTCTATCGATCATATAAGCATAATATGGCTAATAATATGAGTTAGATTGATAATAATAAGAGTAATGGGTATAGTAATTGTCGTTCTATCGATCATATAAGCATAATATGGCTAATAATATGAGTTAGATTGATAATAATAAGAGTAATGGGTATAGTAATTGTCGTTCTATCGACCATACAAGCATAATATGGCTGATAATATGAGTTAGATTGATAACATTAAGAGTAATAAGTATAGTGATTGTCGTCCTATCCATCACATAAACACAATATCGCTAATAATATGAGTTAGATTGATAATAATAAGAGTAATAAGTATAGTAATTGTCGTTCTATCGATCATATAAGCATAATATGGCTAATAATATGAGTTAAATTGATAATAATAAGAGTAATAAGTATAGTAATTGTAGTTCTATCGATCATATAAGCATAATATGGCTAATAATATGAGTTAGATTGATAATAATGAGAGTAATAAGTATAGTAATTTTTCGTTCTATCGATCACATAAGCATAATATGGCTAATAATATGAGTTAGATTGATAATAATAAGAGGAATATGTATAGTAATTGTCGTTCTATCGATCATATAAGCATAATATGGCTAATAATATGAGTTAGATTGATAATATTAAGATTAATAAGTATAGTATTTGTCGGTCTAGCGATCATATAAGCATAATATGGCTAATAATATGAGTTATATTGATAATAATAAGAGTAATAAGTATAGTGATTGTCGTTCTATCGATCACATAAGCATAATATGGCTAATAATATGAGTTAGATTGATAATAATAAGAGCAATATTTATAGTAATTGTCGTTCTATCGATTACATATGCATAATATGGCTAGTAATATGAGTTAGATTGATAATATTAAGAGTAATAAGTATAGTATTTGTCGGTCTATCGATCATATAAGCATAATATGGCTAATAATATGAGTTAGATTGATAATAATAAGTGTAATGAGTATAGTAATTGTCGTTCTATCGATCATATAAGCATAATATGGCTAATAATATGAGTTAAATTGATAATAATAAGAGTAATGAGTATAGAAATTGTAGTTCAATCGACCATACAAGCATAATATGGCTAATAATATGAGTTAGATTGATAATAATAAGAGAAATGAGTATAGTAATTGTAGTTCTATCGATCATATAAGCATAATATGGCTAATAATATGAGTTAGATTGATAATAATGAGAGTAATAAGTATAGTAATTGTCGTTCTATCGATCACATAAGCATAATATGGCTAATAATATGAGTTAGATTGATAATAATAAGAGGAATAAGTATAGCAATTGTCGTTCTATCGATCATATAAGCATAATATGGCTAATAATATGAGTTAGATTGATAATATTAAGAGTAATAAGTATAGTATTGTCGGTCTATCGATCATATAAGCATAATATGGCTAATAATATGAGTTAGATTGATAATAATAAGAGTAATGAGTATAGTAATTGTCGTTCTATCGATCATATAAGCATAATATGGCTAACAATATGAGTTAGATTGATAATAATAAGAGTAATGAGTATAGAAATTGTAGTTCTATCGATCATATCTGCATAATATGGTTAATAATATGAGTTAGACTGATAATAATAAGAGTAATGAGTATAGTAATTGTCGTTCTATCGATCATATAAGCATAATATGGCTAATAATATGAGTTAGATTGATAATAATAAGAGTAATGGGTATAGTAATTGTCGTTCTATCGATCATATAAGCATAATATGGCTAATAATATGAGTTAGATTGATAATAATAAGAGTAATGGGTATAGTAATTGTCGTTCTATCGACCATACAAGCATAATATGGCTGATAATATGAGTTAGATTGATAACATTAAGAGTAATAAGTATAGTGATTGTCGTCCTATCCATCACATAAACACAATATCGCTAATAATATGAGTTAGATTGATAATAATAAGAGTAATAAGTATAGTAATTGTCGTTCTATCGATCATATAAGCATAATATGGCTAATAATATGAGTTAAATTGATAATAATAAGAGTAATAAGTATAGTAATTGTAGTTCTATCGATCATATAAGCATAATATGGCTAATAATATGAGTTAGATTGATAATAATGAGAGTAATAAGTATAGTAATTTTCGTTCTATCGATCACATAAGCATAATATGGCTAATAATATGAGTTAGATTGATAATAATAAGAGGAATATGTATAGTAATTGTCGTTCTATCGATCATGTAAGCATAATATGGCTAATAATATGAGTTATATTGATAATAATAAGAGTAATAAGTATAGTGATTGTCGTTCTATCGATCACATAAGCATAATATGGCTAATAATATGAGTTAGATTGATAATAATAAGAGTAATGAGTATAGAAATTGTAGTTCAATCGACCATACAAGCATAATATGGCTAATAATATGAGTTAGATTGATAATAATAAGAGAAATGAGTATAGTAATTGTCGGTCTATCGATCATATAAGCATAATATGGCTAATAATATGAGTTATATTGATAATAATAAGAGTAATAAGTGTAGTAATTGTCGTTCTATCGATCACATAAGCATAATATGCGTAATAATATGAGTTAGATAGATAATAATAAGAGTAATGAGTATAGTAATTGTAGTTCTATCAATCCTATGTGCATAATATGGATAAGAATATGAGTTAGATTTATAATAATAAGAGTAATAAGTATAGTAATTGTAGTTCTATCGATCATATAAGCATAATATGGCTGATAATATGAGTTAGATTGATAATATTAAGAGTAATAAGTATAGTGATTGTCGTCCTATCGATCACATAAACACAATATGGCTAATAATATGAGTTAGATTGATAATAATAAGAGGAATAAGTATAGTAATTGTCGTTGTATCGATCATATAAGCATAATATGGCTAATAATATGAGTTAGATTGATAATAATAAGAGTAATGGGTATAGTAATTGTCGTTCTATCGATCATATAAGCATAATATGGCTAATAATATGAGTTAAATTGATAATAATAAGAGTAATGAGTATAGAAATTGTAGTTCAATCGACCATACAAGCACAACATGGCTGATAATGTGAGTTAGATTGATAATATTAAGAGTAATAAGTATAGTAATTGTCGTTCTATCGATCACATAAACACAATATGGCTAATAATTTGAGTTAGATTGATAATAATAAGAGTAATAAGTATAGTAATTGTCGTTCTATCGATCATATAAGCATAATATGGCTAATAATATGAGTTAAATTGATAATAATAAGAGTAATAAGTATAGTAATTGTAGTTCTATCGATCATATAAGCATAATATGGCTAATAATATGAGTTAGATTGATAATAATGAGAGTAATGGGTATAGTAATTGCCGTTCTATCGATCATATAAGCATAATATGGCTAATAATATGAGTTAGATTGATAATAATAAGAGTAATGAGTATAGTAATTGTAGTTTTATCAATCCTATGTGCATAACATGGTTAAGAATATGAGTTAGATTGATAATAATGAGAGTAATAAGTATAGTAATTGTCGTTCTATCGATCACATAAGCATAATATGGCTAATAATATGAGTTAGATTGATAATAATAAGAGGAATAAGTATAGTAATTGTCGTTCTATCGATCATATAAGCATAATATGGCTAATAATATGAGTTAAATTGATAATAATAAGAGTAATGTGTATAGAAATTGTAGTTCAATCGACCATACAAGCATAATATGGCTGATAATATAAGTTAGATTGATAACATTAAGAGTAATAAGTATAGTGATTGTCGTCCTATCCATCACATAAACACAATATGGCTAATAATATGAGTTAGATTGATAATAATAAGAGTAATAAGTATAGTAATTGTCGTTCTATCGATCATATAAGCATAATATGGCTAATAATATGAGTTAGATTGATAATAATAAGAGTAATGGGTATAGTAATTGTCGTTCTATCGATCATATAAGCATAATATGGCTAATAATATGAGTTAGATTGATAATAATAAGAGTAATGAGTATAGTAATTGTCGTTCTATCGATCACATAAGCATAATATGGCTAATAATATGAGTTAGATTGATAATAATAAGAGCAATATTTATAGTAATTGTCGTTCTATCGATCACATATGCATAATATGGCTAGTAATATGAGTTAGATTGATAATATTAAGAGTCATAAGTATAGTATTTGTCGGTCTATCGGTCATATAAGCATAATATGGCTATTAATATCAGTTATATTGATAATAATAAGAGTAACCAGTATAGTGATTGTCGTTCTATCGATCACATAAGCATAATATGGCTAATAATATGAGTTAGATTGATAATAATAAGAGCAATATTTATAGTAATTGTCGTTCTATCGATCACATATGCATAATATGGCTAGTAATATGAGTTAGATTGATAATATTAAGAGTAATAAGTATAGTATTTGTCGGTCTATCGATCATATAAGCATAATGTGGCTAATAATATGAGTTATATTGATAATAATAAGAGTAATAAGTATAGTAATTGTCGTTCTATCGATCGCATAATCACAATATGGCTAATACTATGAGTTAGACTGATAATAATAAGAGTAATGAGTATAGTAATTGTCGTTCTATCGATCATATAAGCATAATATGGCTAATAATATGAGTTAGATTGATAGTAATAAGTGTAATAAGTATAGTAATTGTCGTTCTATCGATCATATAAGCATAATATGGTTAATAATATGAGTTAGATTGATAATAGTGAGTGTAATAAGTATAGCAATTGTCGTTCTGTCGATCATGTAAGCATAATATGGCTAATAATATGAGTTAGATTGATAATAATAATAGTAATGAGTATAGTAATTGTCGTTCTATCGATCATATAAGCACAATATGGCTAATAATATGAGTTAGATTGATAATAATAAGAGTAATGAGTATAGTAATTGTAGTTCTATCAATCCTATGTGCATAATATGGTTAAGAATATGAGTTAGATTTATAATAATAAGAGTAATAAGTATAGTAATTGTAGTACTATCGATCATATAAGCATAATATGGCTAATAATATGAGTTAGATTGATAATAATGAGAGTAATAAGTATAGTAATTGTCGTTCTATCGATCACATATGCATAATATGGCTAGTAATATGAGTTAGATTGATAATATTAAGAGTAATAAGTATAGTATTTGTCGGTCTATCGATCATATAAGCATAATATGGCTAATAATATGAGTTAGATTGATAATAATAAGAGTAATGAGTATAGTAATTGTCGTTCTATCGATCATATAAGCATAATATGGCTAATAATATGAGTTAAATTGATAATAATAAGAGTAATGAGTATAGAAATTGTAGTTCAATCGACCATACAAGCATAATATGGCTAATAATATGAGTTAGATTGATAATAATAAGGGAAATGAGTATAGTAATTGTCGGTCTATCGATCATATAAGCATAATATGGCTAATAATATGAGTTATATTGATAATAATAAGAGTAATAAGTGTAGTAATTGTCGTTCTATCGATCACATAAGCATAATATGCGTAATAATATGAGTTAGATTGATAATAATAAGAGTAATGAGTATAGTAATTGTAGTTCTATCAATCCTATGTGCATAATATGGATAAGAATATGAGTTAGATTTATAATAATAAGAGTAATAGGTATAGTAATTGTAGTTCTATCGAGCATATAAGCATAATATGGCTAATAATATGAGTTAGATTGATAATAATGAGAGTAATAAGTATAGTAATTGTCGTTCTATCGATCACATAAGCATAATATGGCTAATAATATGAGTTAGATTGATAATAATAAGAGTAATGAGTATAGTAATTGTCGTTCTATCGATCATATAAGCATAATATGGCTAACAATATGAGTTAGATTGATAATAATAAGAGTAATGAGTATAGAAATTGTAGTTCTATCGATCATATCTGCATAATATGGTTAATAATATGAGTTAGACTGATAATAATAAGAGTAATGAGTATAGTAATTGTCGTTCTATTGATCATGTCTGCATAATATGGTTAATAATATGAGTTACATTGATAATTGTGAGTGTAATAAGTATAGGAGTTGTCGTTCTGTCGATCATATAAGCATAATATGGCTAACAATATGAGTTAGATTGATAATAATAAGTGTAATGAGTATAGTAATTGTCGTTCTATCGATCATATAAGCATAATATGGCTAACAATATGAGTTAGATTGATAACAATAAGAGTAATGAGTATAGTAATTGTAGTTCTATCAATCCTATGTGCATAATATGGTTAAGAATATGAGTTAGATTTATAATAATAAGAGTAATAAGTATAGTAATTGTAGTTCAATCGATCATATAAGCATAATATGGCTAATAATATGAGTTAGATTGATAATAATGAGAGTAATAAGTATAGTAATTGTCGTTCTATCGATCACATAAGCATAATATGGCTAATAATATGAGTTAGATTGATAATAATAAGAGGAATAAGTATAGTAATTGTCGTTCTATCGATCATATAAGCATAATATGGCTAATAATATGAGTTAGATTGATAATAGTAAGAGTAATGGGTATAGTAATTGTCGTTCTATCGATCATATAAGCATAATATGGCTAATAATATGAGTTAGATTGATAATAATAAAAGTAATGGGTATAGTAGTTGTCGTTCTATCGATCATATAAGCATAATATGGCTACTAATATGAGTTAGATTGATAATAATAATAGTAATGAGTATAGTAATTGTCGTTCTATCGATCATATAAGCACAATATGGCTAATAATATGAGTTAGATTGATAATAATAAGAGTAATGAGTATAGTAATTGTAGTTGTATCAATCCTATGTGCATAATATGGTTAAGAATATGAGTTAGATTTATAATAATAAGAGTAATAAGTATAGTAATTGTAGTACTATCGATCATATAAGCATAATATGGCTAATAATATGAGTTAGATTGATAATAATGAGAGTAATAAGTATAGTAATTGTCGTTCTATCGATCACATATGCATAATATGGCTAGTAATATGAGTTAGATTGATAATATTAAGAGTAATAAGTATAGTATTTGTCGGTCTATCGATCATATAAGCATAATATGGCTAGTAATATGAGTTAGATTGATAATAATAAGAGTAATGAGTATAGTAATTGTCGTTCTATCGATCATATAAGCATAATATGGCTAATAATATGAGTTAAATTGATAATAATAAGAGTAATGAGTATAGAAATTGTAGTTCAATCGACCATACAAGCATAATATGGCTAATAATATGAGTTAGATTGATAATAATAAGGGAAATGAGTATAGTAATTGTCGGTCTATCGATCATATAAGCATAATATGGCTAATAATATGAGTTATATTGATAATAATAAGAGTAATAAGTGTAGTAATTGTCGTTCTATCGATCACATAAGCATAATATGCGTAATAATATGAGTTAGATTGATAATAATAAGAGTAATGAGTATAGTAATTGTAGTTCTATCAATCCTATGTGCATAATATGGATAAGAATATGAGTTAGATTTATAATAATAAGAGTAATAGGTATAGTAATTGTAGTTCTATCGAGCATATAAGCATAATATGGCTAATAATATGAGTTAGATTGATAATAATGAGAGTAATAAGTATAGTAATTGTCGTTCTATCGATCACATAAGCATAATATGGCTAATAATATGAGTTAGATTGATAATAATAAGAGTAATGAGTATAGTAATTGTCGTTCTATCGATCATATAAGCATAATATGGCTAACAATATGAGTTAGATTGATAATAATAAGAGTAATGAGTATAGAAATTGTAGTTCTATCGATCATATCTGCATAATATGGTTAATAATATGAGTTAGACTGATAATAATAAGAGTAATGAGTATAGTAATTGTCGTTCTATTGATCATGTCTGCATAATATGGTTAATAATATGAGTTACATTGATAATTGTGAGTGTAATAAGTATAGGAGTTGTCGTTCTGTCGATCATATAAGCATAATATGGCTAACAATATGAGTTAGATTGATAATAATAAGAGTAATGAGTATAGTAATTGTAGTTCTATCAATCCTATGTGCATAATATGGTTAAGAATATGAGTTAGATTTATAATAATAAGAGTAATAAGTATAGTAATTGTAGTTCTATCGATCAAATGAGCATAATATGGCTAATAATATGAGTTAAATTGATAGTAATAAGAGTAGTGAGTATAGTAATTGTCGTTCTATCGATCATATAAGCATAATATGGCTAATAATATGAGTTAGATTGATAATAATGAGAGTAATAAGTATAGTAATTTTCGTTCTATCGATCACATAAGCATCATATGGCTAATAACATGAGTTAGATTGATAATAATAAGAGGAATAAGTATAGTAATTGTCGTTCTATCGTTCATATAAGCATAATATGGCTAATAATATGAATTAGATTGATAATTATAAGAGTAATGAGTATAGTAATTGTCGTTCTATCGATCATATAAGCATAATATGGCTAATAATATGAGTTAGATTGATAATAATAAGTGTAATGAGTATAGTAATTGTCGTTCTATCGATCATATAAGCATAATATGGCTAACAATATGAGTTAGATTGATAACAATAAGAGTAATGAGTATAGTAATTGTAGTTCTATCAATCCTATGTGCATAATATGGTTAAGAATATGAGTTAGATTTATAATAATAAGAGTAATAAGTATAGTAATTGTAGTTCAATCGATCATATAAGCATAATATGGCTAATAATATGAGTTAGATTGATAATAATGAGAGTAATAAGTATAGTAATTGTCGTTCTATCGATCACATAAGCATAATATGGCTAATAATATGAGTTAGATTGATAATAATAAGAGGAATAAGTATAGTAATTGTCGTTCTATCGATCATATAAGCATAATATGGCTAATAATATGAGTTAGATTGATAATAGTAAGAGTAATGGGTATAGTAATTGTCGTTCTATCGATCATATAAGCATAATATGGCTAATAATATGAGTTAGATTGATAATAATAAGAGTAATGGGTATAGAAATTGTCGTTCTATCGATCATATAAGCATAATATGGCTACTAATATGAGTTAGATTGATAATAATAAGAGTAATGAGTATAGTAATTGTCGTTCTAGCGATCATATAAGCATAATATGGCTAATAATATGAGTTATATTGATAATAATAAGAGTAATAAGTATAGTGATTGTCGTTCTATCGATCACATAAGCATAATATGGCTAATAATACGAGTTAGATTGATAATAATAAGAGCAATATTTATAGTAATTGTCGTTCTATCGATCACATATGCATAATATGCCTAATAATACGAGTTAGATTGATAATAATAAGAGGAATAAGTATAGTAATTGTCGTTCTGTCGATCATATAAGCATAATATGGCTAATAATATGAGTTAGATTGATAATAATGAGAGTAATAAGTATAGTAATTGTCGTTCTATCGATCACATAAGCATAATATGGCTAATAATATGAGTTAGATTGATAATAATAAGAGGAATAAGTATAGTAATTGTCGTTCTATCGATCATATAAGCATAATATGGCTAATAATATGAGTTAGATTGATAATAGTAAGAGTAATGGGTATAGTAATTGTCGTTCTATCGATCATATAAGCATAATATGGCTAATAATATGAGTTAGATTGATAATAATAAGAGTAATGGGTATAGTAATTGTCGTTCTATCGATCATATAAGCATAATATGGCTACTAATATGAGTTAGATTGATAATAATAAGAGTAATGAGTATAGTAATTGTCGTTCTAGCGATCATATAAGCATAATATGGCTAATAATATGAGTTATATTGATAATAATAAGAGTAATAAGTATAGTGATTGTCGTTCTATCGATCACATAAGCATAATATGGCTAATAATACGAGTTAGATTGATAATAATAAGAGCAATATTTATAGTAATTGTCGTTCTATCGATCACATATGCATAATATGCCTAATAATACGAGTTAGATTGATAATAATAAGAGGAATAAGTATAGTAATTGTCGTTCTGTCGATCATATAAGCATAATATGGCTAATAATATGAGTTAGATTGATAATAATAAGAGTAATGGGTATAGAAATTGTCGTTCTATCGATCATATAAGCATAATATGGCTACTAATATGAGTTAGATTGATAATAATAAGAGTAATGAGTATAGTAATTGTCGTTCTAGCGATCATATAAGCATAATATGGCTAATAATATGAGTTATATTGATAATAATAAGAGTAATAAGTATAGTGATTGTCGTTCTATCGATCACATAAGCATAATATGGCTAATAATACGAGTTAGATTGATAATAATAAGAGCAATATTTATAGTAATTGTCGTTCTATCGATCACATATGCATAATATGCCTAATAATACGAGTTAGATTGATAATAATAAGAGGAATAAGTATAGTAATTGTCGTTCTGTCGATCATATAAGCATAATATGGCTAATAATATGAGTTAGATTGATAATAATGAGAGTAATAAGTATAGTAATTGTCGTTCTATCGATCACATAAGCATAATATGGCTAATAATATGAGTTAGATTGATAATAATAAGAGGAATAAGTATAGTAATTGTCGTTCTATCGATCATATAAGCATAATATGGCTAATAATATGAGTTAGATTGATAATAGTAAGAGTAATGGGTATAGTAATTGTCGTTCTATCGATCATATAAGCATAATATGGCTAATAATATGAGTTAGATTGATAATAATAAGAGTAATGGGTATAGTAATTGTCGTTCTATCGATCATATAAGCATAATATGGCTAATAATATGAGTTATATTGATAATAATAAGAGTAATAAGTGTAGTAATTGTCGTTCTATCGATCACATAAGCATAATATGCGTAATAATATGAGTTAGATTGATAATAATAAGAGTAATGAGTATGGTAATTGTAGTTCTATCAATCCTATGTGCATAATATGGATAAGAATATGAGTTAGATTTATAATAATAAGAGTAATAGGTATAGTAATTGTAGTTCTATCGAGCATATAAGCATAATATGGCTAATAATATGAGTTAGATTGATAATAATGAGAGTAATAAGTATAGTAATTGTCGTTCTATCGATCACATAAGCATAATATGGCTAATAATATGAGTTAGATTGATAATAATAAGAGTAATGAGTATAGTAATTGTCGTTCTATCGATCATATAAGCATAATATGGCTAACAATATGAGTTAGATTGATAATAATAAGAGTAATGAGTATAGAAATTGTAGTTCTATCGATCATATCTGCATAATATGGTTAATAATATGAGTTAGACTGATAATAATAAGAGTAATGAGTATAGTAATTGTAGTTCTATCGATCAAATAAGCATAATATGGCTAATAATATGAGTTAAATTGATAGTAATAAGAGTAGTGAGTATAGTAATTGTCGTTCTATCGATCATATAAGCATAATATGGCTAATAATATGAGTTAGATTGATAATAATGAGAGTAATAAGTATAGTAATTTTCGTTCTATCGATCACATAAGCATCATATGGCTAATAACATGAGTTAGATTGATAATAATAAGAGGAATAAGTATAGTAATTGTCGTTCTATCGTTCATATAAGCATAATATGGCTAATAATATGAATTAGATTGATAATTATAAGAGTAATGAGTATAGTAATTGTCGTTCTATCGATCATATAAGCATAATATGGCTAATAATATGAGTTAGATTGATAATAATAAGTGTAATGAGTATAGTAATTGTCGTTCTATCGATCATATAAGCATAATATGGCTAACAATATGAGTTAGATTGATAACAATAAGAGTAATGAGTATAGTAATTGTAGTTCTATCAATCCTATGTGCATAATATGGTTAAGAATATGAGTTAGATTTATAATAATAAGAGTAATAAGTATAGTAATTGTAGTTCAATCGATCATATAAGCATAATATGGCTAATAATATGAGTTAGATTGATAATAATGAGAGTAATAAGTATAGTAATTGTCGTTCTATCGATCACATAAGCATAATATGGCTAATAATATGAGTTAGATTGATAATAATAAGAGGAATAAGTATAGTAATTGTCGTTCTATCGATCATATAAGCATAATATGGCTAATAATATGAGTTAGATTGATAATAGTAAGAGTAATGGGTATAGTAATTGTCGTTCTATCGATCATATAAGCATAATATGGCTAATAATATGAGTTAGATTGATAATAATAAGAGTAATGGGTATAGAAATTGTCGTTCTATCGATCATATAAGCATAATATGGCTACTAATATGAGTTAGATTGATAATAATAAGAGTAATGAGTATAGTAATTGTCGTTCTAGCGATCATATAAGCATAATATGGCTAATAATATGAGTTATATTGATAATAATAAGAGTAATAAGTATAGTGATTGTCGTTCTATCGACCACATAAGCATAATATGGCTAATAATACGAGTTAGATTGATAATAATAAGAGCAATATTTATAGTAATTGTCGTTCTATCGATCACATATGCATAATATGCCTAATAATACGAGTTAGATTGATAATAATAAGAGGAATAAGTATAGTAATTGTCGTTCTGTCGATCATATAAGCATAATATGGCTAATAATATGAGTTAGATTGATAATAATGAGAGTAATAAGTATAGTAATTGTCGTTCTATCGATCACATAAGCATAATATGGCTAATAATATGAGTTAGATTGATAATAATAAGAGGAATAAGTATAGTAATTGTCGTTCTATCGATCATATAAGCATAATATGGCTAATAATATGAGTTAGATTGATAATAGTAAGAGTAATGGGTATAGTAATTGTCGTTCTATCGATCATATAAGCATAATATGGCTAATAATATGAGTTAGATTGATAATAATAAGAGTAATGGGTATAGTAATTGTCGTTCTATCGATCATATAAGCATAATATGGCTACTAATATGAGTTAGATTGATAATAATAAGAGTAATGAGTATAGTAATTGTCGTTCTAGCGATCATATAAGCATAATATGGCTAATAATATGAGTTATATTGATAATAATAAGAGTAATAAGTATAGTGATTGTCGTTCTATCGATCACATAAGCATAATATGGCTAATAATACGAGTTAGATTGATAATAATAAGAGCAATATTTATAGTAATTGTCGTTCTATCGATCACATATGCATAATATGCCTAATAATACGAGTTAGATTGATAATAATAAGAGGAATAAGTATAGTAATTGTCGTTCTGTCGATCATATAAGCATAATATGGCTAATAATATGAGTTAGATTGATAATAATAAGAGTAATGGGTATAGAAATTGTCGTTCTATCGATCATATAAGCATAATATGGCTACTAATATGAGTTAGATTGATAATAATAAGAGTAATGAGTATAGTAATTGTCGTTCTAGCGATCATATAAGCATAATATGGCTAATAATATGAGTTATATTGATAATAATAAGAGTAATAAGTATAGTGATTGTCGTTCTATCGATCACATAAGCATAATATGGCTAATAATACGAGTTAGATTGATAATAATAAGAGCAATATTTATAGTAATTGTCGTTCTATCGATCACATATGCATAATATGCCTAATAATACGAGTTAGATTGATAATAATAAGAGGAATAAGTATAGTAATTGTCGTTCTGTCGATCATATAAGCATAATATGGCTAATAATATGAGTTAGATTGATAATAATGAGAGTAATAAGTATAGTAATTGTCGTTCTATCGATCACATAAGCATAATATGGCTAATAATATGAGTTAGATTGATAATAATAAGAGGAATAAGTATAGTAATTGTCGTTCTATCGATCATATAAGCATAATATGGCTAATAATATGAGTTAGATTGATAATAGTAAGAGTAATGGGTATAGTAATTGTCGTTCTATCGATCATATAAGCATAATATGGCTAATAATATGAGTTAGATTGATAATAATAAGAGTAATGGGTATAGTAATTGTCGTTCTATCGATCATATAAGCATAATATGGCTACTAATATGAGTTAGATTGATAATAATAAGAGTAATGAGTATAGTAATTGTCGTTCTAGCGATCATATAAGCATAATATGGCTAATAATATGAGTTATATTGATAATAATAAGAGTAATAAGTATAGTGATTGTCGTTCTATCGATCACATAAGCATAATATGGCTAATAATACGAGTTAGATTGATAATAATAAGAGCAATATTTATAGTAATTGTCGTTCTATCGATCACATATGCATAATATGCCTAATAATACGAGTTAGATTGATAATAATAAGAGGAATAAGTATGGTAATTGTCGTTCTGTCGATCATATAAGCATAATATGGCTAATAATATGAGTTAGATTGATAATAATAAGAGAAATGAGTAGAGTAATTGTCGTTCTATTGATCACGTCTGCATAATATGGTTAATAATATGAGTTAGATTGATAATAGTGAGCGTAATAAATATAGGAACTGTCGTTCTGTCAATCATGTAAGCATAATATGGCTAATCATATGAGTTAGATTGATAATAATAAAAGTAATGTGTATAGTAATTGTCGTTCTATCGATCATATAAGCATAATATGGCTAATAATATGAGTTAGATTGATAATAATAAGAGTAATGAGTATAGTAATTGTAGTTCTATCAATCCTATGTGCATAATATGGTTAAGAATATGAGTTAGATTTATAATAATAAGAGTAATAAGTATAGTAATTGTAGTTCTATCGGTCATATAAGCATAATATGGCTGATAATATGAGTTAGATTGATAATATTAAGAGTAATAAGTATAGTGATTGTCGTCCTATCGATCACATAAACACAATATGGCTAATAATATGAGTTAGATTGATAATAATAAGAGGAATAAGTATAGTAACTGTCGTTCTATCGATCATATAAGCATAATATGGCTAATAATATGAGTTAGATTGATAATAATAAGAGTAATGGGTATAGTAATTGTCGTTCTATCGATCATATAAGCATAATATGGCTAATAATATGAGTTAGATTGATAATAATAAGAGTAATGGGTATAGAAATTGTCGTTCTATCGATCATATAAGCATAATATGGCTACTAATATGAGTTAGATTGATAATAATAAGAGTAATGAGTATAGTAATTGTCGTTCTAGCGATCATATAAGCATAATATGGCTAATAATATGAGTTATATTGATAATAATAAGAGTAATAAGTATAGTGATTGTCGTTCTATCGATCACATAAGCATAATATGGCTAATAATACGAGTTAGATTGATAATAATAAGAGCAATATTTATAGTAATTGTCGTTCTATCGATCACATATGCATAATATGCCTAATAATACGAGTTAGATTGATAATAATAAGAGGAATAAGTATAGTAATTGTCGTTCTGTCGATCATATAAGCATAATATGGCTAATAATATGAGTTAGATTGATAATAATGAGAGTAATAAGTATAGTAATTGTCGTTCTATCGATCACATAAGCATAATATGGCTAATAATATGAGTTAGATTGATAATAATAAGAGGAATAAGTATAGTAATTGTCGTTCTATCGATCATATAAGCATAATATGGCTAATAATATGAGTTAGATTGATAATAGTAAGAGTAATGGGTATAGTAATTGTCGTTCTATCGATCATATAAGCATAATATGGCTAATAATATGAGTTAGATTGATAATAATAAGAGTAATGGGTATAGTAATTGTCGTTCTATCGATCATATAAGCATAATATGGCTACTAATATGAGTTAGATTGATAATAATAAGAGTAATGAGTATAGTAATTGTCGTTCTAGCGATCATATAAGCATAATATGGCTAATAATATGAGTTATATTGATAATAATAAGAGTAATAAGTATAGTGATTGTCGTTCTATCGATCACATAAGCATAATATGGCTAATAATACGAGTTAGATTGATAATAATAAGAGCAATATTTATAGTAATTGTCGTTCTATCGATCACATATGCATAATATGCCTAATAATACGAGTTAGATTGATAATAATAAGAGGAATAAGTATAGTAATTGTCGTTCTGTCGATCATATAAGCATAATATGGCTAATAATATGAGTTAGATTGATAATAATAAGAGAAATGAGTAGAGTAATTGTCGTTCTATTGATCACGTCTGCATAATATGGTTAATAATATGAGTTAGATTGATAATAGTGAGTGTAATAAATATAGGAACTGTCGTTCTGTCAATCATGTAAGCATAATATGGCTAATCATATGAGTTAGATTGATAATAATAATAGTAATGTGTATAGTAATTGTCGTTCTATCGATCATATAAGCATAATATGGCTAATAATATGAGTTAGATTGATAATAATAAGAGTAATGAGTATAGTAATTGTAGTTCTATCAATCCTATGTGCATAATATGGTTAAGAATATGAGTTAGATTTATAATAATAAGAGTAATAAGTATAGTAATTGTAGTTCTATCGGTCATATAAGCATAATATGGCTGATAATATGAGTTAGATTGATAATATTAAGAGTAATAAGTATAGTGATTGTCGTCCTATCGATCACATAAACACAATATGGCTAATAATATGAGTTAGATTGATAATAATAAGAGGAATAAGTATAGTAACTGTCGTTCTATCGATCATATAAGCATAATATGGCTAATAATATGAGTTAGATTGATAATAATAAGAGTAATGGGTATAGTAATTGTCGTTCTATCGATCATATAAGCATAATATGGCTAATAATATGAGTTAGATTGATAATAATAGGAGTAATGAGTATAGTAATTGTCGTTCTATCGATCATATAAGCATAATATGGCTAATAATATGAGTTAGATTGATAATAATATAAGTAATGAGTATAGTAATTGTCGTTCTATCGATCATATAAGCATAATATGGCTAACAATATGAGTTATATTGATAATAATAAGAGGAATAAGTATAGTAATTGTCGTTCTATCGATCATATAAGCATAAAATGGCTAATAATATGAGTTAGATTGATAATAATAAGAGTAATGGGTATAGTAATTGTCGTTCTATCGATCATATAAGCATAATATGGCTAATAATATGAGTTAGATTGATAATAATAAGAGTAATGGGTATAGTAATTGTCGTTCTCTCGATCATATAAGCATAATATGGCTAATAATATGAGTTAGATTGATAATAATAAGAGTAATGAGTATAGTAATTGTCGTTCTAGCGATCATATAAGCATAATATGGCTAATAATATGAGTTATATTGATAATAATAAGAGTAATAAGTATAGTGATTGTCGTTCTATCGATCACATAAGCATAATATGGCTAATAATATGAGTTAGATTGATAATAATAAGAGCAATATTTATAGTAATTGTCGTTCTATCGATCACATATGCATAATATGCCTAATAATACGAGTTAGATTGATAATAATAAGAGGAATAAGTATAGTAATTGTCGTTCTATCGATCATATAAGCATGATATGGCAAATAATATGAGTTAGATTGATAATAATAAGAGAAATGAGTAGAGTAATTGTCGTTCTATTGATCACGTCTGCATAATATGGTTAATAATATGAGTTAGATTGATAATAGTGAGTGTAATAAATATAGGAATTGTCGTTCTGTCGATCATGTAAGCATAATATGGCTAATAATATGAGTTAGATTGATAATAATAAGAGTAATGAGTATAGTAATTGTCGTTCTAGCGATCATATAAGCATAATATGGCTAATAATATGAGTTATATTGATAATAATAAGAGTAATAAGTATAGTGATTGTCGTTCTATCGATCACATAAGCATAATATGGCTAATAATATGAGTTAGATTGATAATAATAAGAGCAATATTTATAGTAATTGTCGTTCTTTCGATCACATATGCATAATATGCCTAATAATACGAGTTAGATTGATAATAATAAGAGGAATAAGTATAGTAATTGTCGTTCTATCGATCATATAAGCATAATATGGCTAATAATATGAGTTAGATTGATAATAATAAGAGTAATGGGTATAGTAATTGTCGTTCTATCGATCATATAAGCATAATATGGCTAATAATATGAGTTAGATTGATAATAATAGGAGTAATGAGTATAGTAATTGTCGTTCTATCGATCATATAAGCATAATATGGCTAATAATATGAGTTAGATTGATAATAATAAGAGTAATGAGTATAGTAATTGTCGTTCTATCGATCATATAAGCATAATATGGCTAACAATATGAGTTAGATTGATAATAATAAGAGGAATAAGTATAGTAATTGTCGTTCTATCGATCATATAAGCATAATATGGCTAATAATATAAGTTAGATTGATAATAATAAGAGAAATGAGTAGAGTAATTGTCGTTCTATTGATCACGTCTGCATAATATGGTTAATAATATGAGTTAGATTGATAATAGTGAGTGTAATAAATATAGGAATTGTCGTTCTGTCGATCATGTAAGCATAATATGGCTAATAATATGAGTTAGATTGATAATAATAAGAGTAATAAGTATAGTGATTGTCGTCCTATCGATCACATAAACACAATATGGCTAATAATATGAGTTAGATTGATAATAATAAGAGTAATAGGTATAGTAATTGTCGTTCTATCGATCATATTAGCATAATATGGCTAATAATATGAGTTAAATTGATAGTAATAGGAGTAATGAGTATAGTAATTGTCGTTCTATCGATCATATAAGCATAATATGGCTAATAATATGAGTTAGATTGATAATAATAAGAGTAATGAGTATAGTAATTGTAGTTCTATCAATCCTATGTGCATAATATGGTTAAGAATATGAGTTAGATTTATAATAATAAGAGTAATAAGTATAGTAATTGCAGTTCTATCGATCATATAAGCATAATATGGCTAATAATATGAGTTAGATTGATAATAATAAGAGTAATGAGTATAGTAATTGTCGTTCTAGCGATCATATAAGCATAATATGGCTAATAATATGAGTTATATTGATAATAATAAGAGTAATAAGTATAGTGATTGTCGTTCTATCGATCACATAAGCATAATATGGCTAATAATATGAGTTAGATTGATAATAATAAGAGCAATATTTATAGTAATTGTCGTCCTATCGATCACATATGCATAATATGCCTAATAATACGAGTTAGATTGATAATAATAAGAGGAATAAGTATAGTAATTGTCGTTCTATCGATCATATAAGCATAATATGGCTAATAATATGAGTTAGATTGATAATAATAAGAGGAATAAGTATAGTAATTGTCGTTCTATCGATCATATAAGCATAATATGGCTAATAATATGAGTTAGATTGATAATAATAGGAGTAATGAGTATAGTAATTGTCGTTCTATCGATCATATAAGCATAATATGGCTAACAATATGAGTTAGATTGATAATAATAAGAGTAATGTGTATATTAATTGTCGTTCTATCGATCATAGAAGCATAATATGGCTAACAATATGAGTTAGATTGATAATAATAAGAGGAATAAGTATAGTAATTGTCGTTCTATCGATCATATAAGCATAATATGGCTAATAATATGAGTTAGATTGATAATAATAAGAGTAATGGGTATAGTAATTGTCGTTCTATCGATCATATAAGCATAATATGGCTAATAATATGAGTTAGATTGATAATAATAAGAGTAATGGGTATAGTAATTGTCGTTCTATCGATCATATAAGCATAATATGGCTAATAATATGAGTTAGATTGATAATAATAAGAGTAATGAGTACAGTAATTGTCGTTCTAGCGATCATATAAGCATAATATGGCTAATAATATGAGTTATATTGATAATAATAAGAGTAATAAGTATAGTGATTGTCGTTCTATCGATCACATAAGCATAATATGGCTAATAATATGAGTTAGATTGATAATAATAAGAGCAATATTTATAGTAATTGTCGTTCTATCGATCACATATGCATAATATGCCTAATAATACGAGTTAGATTGATAATAATAAGAGGAATAAGTATAGTAATTGTCGTTCTATCGATCGTATAAGCATAATATGGCTAATAATATGAGTTAGATTGATAATAATAAGAGAAATGAGTAGAGTAATTGTCGTTCTATTGATCACGTCTGCATAATATGGTTAATAATATGAGTCAGATTGATAATAGTGAGTGTAATAAATATAGGAATTGTCGTTCTGTCGATCATGTAAGCATAATATGGCTAATAATATGAGTTAGATTGATAATAATAATAGTAATGTGTATAGTAATTGTCGTTCTATCGATCATATAAGCATAATATGGCTAATAATATGAGTTAGATTGATAATAATAAGAGTAATGAGTATAGGAATTGTAGTGCTATCAATCCTATGTGCATAATATGGTTAAGAATATGAGTTAGATTTATAATAATAAGAGTAATAAGTATAGTAATTGTAGTTCTATCGATCATATAAGCATAATATGGCTAATAATATGAGTTAGATTGATAATAATAAGAGTAATGAGTATAGTAATTGTCGTTCTAGCGATCATATAAGCATAATATGGCTAATAATATGAGTTATATTGATAATAATAAGAGTAATAAGTATAGTGATTGTCGTTCTATCGATCACATAAGCATAATATGGCTAATAATATGAGTTAGATTGATAATAATAAGAGCAATATTTATAGTAATTGTCGTTCTATCGATCACATATGCATAATATCCCTAATAATACGAGTTAGATTGATAATAATAAGAGGAATAAGTATAGTAATTGTCGTTCTATCGATCATATAAGCATAATATGGCTAATAATATGAGTTAGATTGATAATAATAAGAGTAATGGGTATAGTAATTGTCGTTCTATCGATCATATAAGCATAATATGGCTAATAATATGAGTTAGATTGATAATAATAGGAGTAATGAGTATAGTAATTGTCGTTCTATCGATCATATAAGCATAATATGGCTAATAATATGAGTTAGATTGATAATAATAAGAGTAATGAGTATAGTAATTGTCGTTCTATCGATCATATAAGCATAATATGGCTAACAATATGAGTTAGATTGATAATAATAAGAGGAATAAGTATAGTAATTGTCGTTCTATCGATCATATAAGCATAATATGGCTAATAATATGAGTTAGATTGATAATAATAAGAGAAATGAGTAGAGTAATTGTCGTTCTATTGATCACGTCTGCATAATATGGTTAATAATATGAGTTAGATTGATAATAGTGAGTGTAATAAATATAGGAATTGTCGTTCTGTCGATCATGTAAGCATAATATGGCTAATAATATGAGTTAGATTGATAATAATAAGAGTAATAAGTATAGTGATTGTCGTCCTATCGATCACATAAACACAATATGGCTAATAATATGAGTTAGATTGATAATAATAAGAGTAATAGGTATAGTAATTGTCGTTCTATCGATCATATTAGCATAATATGGCTAATAATATGAGTTAAATTGATAGTAATAAGAGTAGTGAGTATAGTAATTGTCGTTCTATCGATCATATAAGCATAATATGGCTAATAATATGAGTTAGATTGATAATAATAAGAGTAATGGGTATAGTAATTGCCGTTCTATCGATCATATAAGCATAATATGGCTAATAATATGAGTTAGATTGATAATAATAAGAGTAATGAGTATAGTAATTGTCGTTCTAGCGATCATATAAGCATAATATGGCTAATAATATGAGTTATATTGATAATAATAAGAGTAATAAGTATAGTGATTGTCGTTCTATCGATCACATAAGCATAATATGGCTAATAATATGAGTTAGATTGATAATAATAAGAGCAATATTTATAGTAATTGTCGTTCTATCGATCACATATGCATAATATGCCTAATAATACGAGTTAGATTGATAATAATAAGAGGAATAAGTATAGTAATTGTCGTTCTATCGATCGTATAAGCATAATATGGCTAATAATATGAGTTAGATTGATAATAATAAGAGAAATGAGTAGAGTAATTGTCGTTCTATTGATCACGTCTGCATAATATGGTTAATAATATGAGTTAGATTGATAATAGTGAGTGTAATAAATATAGGAATTGTCGTTCTGTCGATCATGTAAGCATAATATGGCTAATAATATGAGTTAGATTGATAATAATAATAGTAATGTGTATAGTAATTGTCGTTCTATCGATCATATAAGCATAATATGGCTAATAATATGAGTTAGATTGATAATAATAAGAGTAATGAGTATAGGAATTGTAGTGCTATCAATCCTATGTGCATAATATGGTTAAGAATATGAGTTAGATTTATAATAATAAGAGTAATAAGTATAGTAATTGTAGTTCTATCGATCATATAAGCATAATATGGCTAATAATATGAGTTAGATTGATAATAATAAGAGTAATGAGTATAGTAATTGTCGTTCTAGCGATCATATAAGCATAATATGGCTAATAATATGAGTTATATTGATAATAATAAGAGTAATAAGTATAGTGATTGTCGTTCTATCGATCACATAAGCATAATATGGCTAATAATATGAGTTAGATTGATAATAATAAGAGCAATATTTATAGTAATTGTCGTTCTATCGATCACATATGCATAATATCCCTAATAATACGAGTTAGATTGATAATAATAAGAGGAATAAGTATAGTAATTGTCGTTCTATCGATCATATAAGCATAATATGGCTAATAATATGAGTTAGATTGATAATAATAAGAGTAATGGGTATAGTAATTGTCGTTCTATCGATCATATAAGCATAATATGGCTAATAATATGAGTTAGATTGATAATAATAGGAGTAATGAGTATAGTAATTGTCGTTCTATCGATCATATAAGCATAATATTGCTAATAATATGAGTTACATTGATAATAATAAGAGTAATGAGTATAGTAATTGTCGTTCTATCGATCATATAAGCATAATATGGCTAACAATATGAGTTAGATTGATAATAATAAGAGGAATAAGTATAGTAATTGTCGTTCTATCGATCATATAAGCATAATATGGCTAATAATATGAGTTAGATTGATAATAATAAGAGAAATGAGTAGAGTAATTGTCGTTTTATTGATCACGTCTGCATAATATGGTTAATAATATGAGTTAGATTGATAATAGTGAGTGTAATAAATATAGGAATTGTCGTTCTGTCGATCATGTAAGCATAATATGGCTAATAATATGAGTTAGATTGATAATAATAAGAGTAATAAGTATAGTGATTGTCGTCCTATCGATCACATAAACACAATATGGCTAATAATATGAGTTAGATTGATAATAATAAGAGTAATAGGTATAGTAATTGTCGTTCTATCGATCATATTAGCATAATATGGCTAATAATATGAGTTAAATTGATAGTAGTAAGAGTAGTGAGTATAGTAATTGTCGTTCTATCGATCATATAAGCATAATATGGCTAATAATATGAGTTAGATTGATAATAATAAGAGTAATGGGTATAGTAATTGCCGTTCTATCGATCATATAAGCATAATATGGCTAATAATATGAGTTAGATTGATAATAATAAGAGTAATGAGTATAGTAATTGTAGTTCTATCAATCCTATGTGCATAATATGGTTAAGAATATGAGTTAGATTTATAATAATAAGAGTAATAAGTATAGTAATTGTAGTTCTATCGATCATATAAGCATAATATGGCTAATAATATGAGTTAGATTGATAATAATAAGAGTAATGAGTATAGTAATTGTCGTTCTAGCGATCATATAAGCATAATATGGCTAATAATATGAGTTATATTGATAATAATAAGAGTAATAAGTATAGTGATTGTCGTTCTATCGATCACATAAGCATAATATGGCTAATAATATGAGTTAGATTGATAATAATAAGAGCAATATTTATAGTAATTGTCGTTCTATCGATCACATATGCATAATATGCCTAATAATACGAGTTAGATTGATAATAATAAGAGGAATAAGTATAGTAATTGCCGTTCTATCGATCATATAAGCATAATATGGCTAATAATATGAGTTAGATTGATAATAATAAGAGGAATAAGTATAGTAATTGTCGTTCTATCGATCATATAAGCATAATATGGCTAATAATATGAGTTAGATTGATAATAATAGGAGTAATGAGTATAGTAATTGTCGTTCTATCGATCATATAAGCATAATATGGCTAATAATATGAGTTAGATTGATAATAATAAGAGTAATGAGTATATTAATTGTCGTTCTATCGATCATAGAAGCATAATATGGCTAACAATATGAGTTTGATTGATAATAATAAGAGGAATAAGTATAGTAATTGTCGTTCTATCGATCATATAAGCATAATATGGCTAATAATATGAGTTAGATTGATAATAATAAGAGTAATGGGTATAGTAATTGTCGTTCTATCGATCATATAAGCATAATATGGCTAATAATATGAGTTAGATTGATAATAATAAGAGTAATGGGTATAGTAATTGTCGTTCTATCGATCATATAAGCATAATATGGCTAATAATATGAGTTAGATTGATAATAATAAGAGTAATGAGTATAGTAATTGTCGTTCTAGCGATCATATAAGCATAATATGGCTAATAATATGAGTTATATTGATAATAATAAGAGTAATAAGTATAGTGATTGTCGTTCTATCGATCACATAAGCATAATATGGCTAATAATATGAGTTAGATTGATAATAATAAGAGCAATATTTATAGTAATTGTCGTTCTATCGATCACATATGCATAATATGCCTAATAATACGAGTTAGATTGATAATAATAAGAGGAATAAGTATAGTAATTGTCGTTCTATCGATCATATAAGCATAATATGGCTAATAATATGAGTTAGATTGATAATAATAAGAGTAATGGGTATAGTAATTGTCGTTCTATCGATCATATAAGCATAATATGGCTAATAATATGAGTTAGATTGATCATAATAGGAGTAACGAGTATAGTAATTGTCGTTCTATCGATCATATAAGCATAATATGGCTAATAATATGAGTTAGATTGATAATAATAAGAGTAATGAGTATAGTAATTGTCGTTCTATCGATCATATAAGCATAATATGGCTAACAATATGAGTTAGATTGATAATAATAAGAGGAATAAGTATAGTAATTGTCGTTCTATCGATCATATAAGCATAATATGGCTAATAATATGAGTTAGATTGATAATAATAAGAGAAATGAGTAGAGTAATTGTCGTTCTATTGATCACGTCTGCATAATATGGTTAATAATATGAGTTAGATTGATAATAGTGAGTGTAATAAATATAGGAATTGTCGTTCTGTCGATCATGTAAGCATAATATGGCTAATAATATGAGTTAGATTGATAATAATAAGAGTAATGAGTATAGAAATTGTAGTTCTATCGATCATATCTGCATAATATGGTTAATAATATGAGTTAGATTGATAATATTAAGATTAATAAGTATAGTATTTGTCGGTCTAGCGATCAGATAAGCATAATATGGCTAATAGTATGAGTTATATTGATAATAATAAGAGTAATAAGTATAGTGATTGTCGTTCTATCGATCACATAAGCATAATATGGCTAATAATATGAGTTAGATTGATAATAATAAGAGCAATATTTATAGTAATTGTCGTTCTATCGATCACATATGCATAATATGGCTAGTAATATGAGTTAGATTGATAATATTAAGAGTAATAAGTATAGTATTTGTCGGTCTATCGATCATATAAGCATAATATGGCTAATAATATGAGTTAGATTGATAATAATAAGTGAAATGAGTAGAGTAATTGTCGTTCTATTGATCATGTCTGCATAATATGGTTAATAATATGAATTAGATTGATAATAGTGAGTGTAATAAATAGAGGAATTGTCGTTCCGTCGATCATGTAAGCATAATATGGCTAATAATATGAGTTAGATTGATAATAATAATAGTAATGTGTACAGTAATTGTCGTTCTATCGATCATATAAGCACAATATGGCTAATAATATGAGTTAGATTGATAATAATAAGAGTAATGAGTATAGTAATTGTCGTTCTATCGATCATATAAGCACAATATGGATAATAATATGAGTTAGATTGATAATAATAAGAGTAATGAGAATAGTAATTGTCGTTCTATCGATCATATAAGCATAATATGGCTAACAATATGAGTTGGATTGATAATAATAAGAGTAATGAGTATAGGAATTGTAGTTCTATCAATCCTATGTGCATAATATGGTTAAGAATATGAGTTAGATTTATAATAATAAGAGTAATAAGTATAGTAATTGTAGTTCTATCGATCATATAAGCATAATATGGCTGATAATATGAGTTAGATTGATAATATTAAGAGTAATAAGTATAGTGATTGTCGTCCTATCGATCACATAAACACAATATGGCTAATAATATGAGTTAGATTGATAATAACAAGAGGAATAAGTATAGTAATTGTCGTTCTATCGATCATATAAGCATAATATGGCTAATAATATGAGTTAGATTGATAATAATAAGAGTAATGGGTATAGTAATTGTCGTTCTATCGATCATATGTGCATAATATGGTTAAGAATATGAGTTAGATTTATAATAATAAGAGTAATAAGTATAGTAATTGTAGTTCTATCGATCATATAAGCATAATATGGCTAATAATATGAGTTAGATTGATAATAATGAGAGTAATAAGTATAGTAATTGTCGTTCTATCGATCACATAAGCATAATATGGCTAATAATATGAGTTAGATTGATAATAATAAGAGAAATGAGTAGAGTAATTGTCGTCCTATTGATCATGTCTGCATAATATGGTTAATAATATGAGTAAGATTGATAATAGTGAGTGTAATAAATAGAGGAATTGTCGTTCTGTCGATCATGTAAGCATAATATGGCTAATAATATGAGTTAGATTGATAATAATAATAGTAATGTGTACAGTAATTGTCGTTCTATCGATCATATAAGCACAATATGGCTAATAATATGAGTTAGATTGATAATAATAAGAGTAATGAGTATAGTAATTGTCGGTCTATCGATCATATAAGCATAATATGGCTAATAATATGAGTTATATTGACAATAATAAGAGTAATAAGTGTAGTAATTGTCGTTCTATCGATCACATAAGCATAATATGCGTAATAATATGAGTTAGATTGATAATAATAAGAGGAATAAGTATAGTAATTGTCGTTCTATCGAACATATAAGCATACTATGGCTAATAATATGAGTGAGATTGATAATAATAAGAGTAATGAGTATAGTAATTGTCGTTCTATCGATCATATAAGCATAATATGGCTAACAATATGAGTTAGATTGATAATAATAAGAGTAATGAGTATAGAAATTGCAGTTCAATCGATCATATAAGCATAATATGTCTAATAATATGAGTTTGATTGATAATATTAAGAGTAATAAGTATAGTGATTGTCGTCCTATCGATCACATAAACACAATATGGCTAATAATATGAGTTAGATTGATAATATTAAGAGTAATAAGTATAGTATTTGTCGGTCTATCGATCATATAAGCATAATATGGCTAATAATATGAGTTAGATTGATAATAATAAGTGAAATGAGTAGAGTAATTGTCGTTCTATTGATCATGTCTGCATAATATGGTTAATAATATGAATTAGATTGATAATAGTGAGTGTAATAAATAGAGGAATTGTCGTTCTGTCGATCATGTAAGCATAATATGGCTAATAATATGAGTTAGATTGATAACAATAATAGTAATGTCTATAGTAATTGTCGTTCTATCGATCATATAAGCACAATATGGATAATAATATGAGTTAGATTGATAATAATAAGAGTAATGAGAATAGTAATTGTCGTTCTATCGATCATATAAGCATAATATGGCTAACAATATGAGTTGGATTGATAATAATAAGAGTAATGAGTATAGGAATTGTAGTTCTATCAATCCTATGTGCATAATATGGTTAAGAATATGAGTTAGATTTATAATAATAAGAGTAATAAGTATAGTAATTGTAGTTCTATCGATCATATAAGCATAATATGGCTGATAATATGAGTTAGATTGATAATATTAAGAGTAATAAGTATAGTGATTGTCGTCCTATCGATCACATAAACACAATATGGCTAATAATATGAGTTAGATTGATAATAACAAGAGGAATAAGTATAGTAATTGTCGTTCTATCGATCATATAAGCATAATATGGCTAATAATATGAGTTAGATTGATAATAATAAGAGTAATGGGTATAGTAATTGTCGTTCTATCGATCATATGTGCATAATATGGTTAAGAATATGAGTTAGATTTATAATAATAAGAGTAATAAGTATAGTAATTGTAGTTCTATCGATCATATAAGCATAATATGGCTAATAATATGAGTTAGATTGATAATAATGAGAGTAATAAGTATAGTAATTGTCGTTCTATCGATCACATAAGCATAATATGGCTAATAATATGAGTTAGATTGATAATAATAAGAGAAATGAGTAGAGTAATTGTCGTCCTATTGATCATGTCTGCATAATATGGTTAATAATATGAGTAAGATTGATAATAGTGAGTGTAATAAATAGAGGAATTGTCGTTCTGTCGATCATGTAAGCATAATATGGCTAATAATATGAGTTAGATTGATAATAATAATAGTAATGTGTACAGTAATTGTCGTTCTATCGATCATATAAGCACAATATGGCTAATAATATGAGTTAGATTGATAATAATAAGAGTAATGAGTATAGTAATTGTCGGTCTATCGATCATATAAGCATAATATGGCTAATAATATGAGTTATATTGACAATAATAAGAGTAATAAGTGTAGTAATTGTCGTTCTATCGATCACATAAGCATAATATGCGTAATAATATGAGTTAGATTGATAATAATAAGAGGAATAAGTATAGTAATTGTCGTTCTATCGAACATATAAGCATACTATGGCTAATAATATGAGTTAGATTGATAATAATAAGAGTAATGAGTATAGTAATTGTCGTTCTATCGATCATATAAGCATAATATGGCTAACAATATGAGTTAGATTGATAATAATAAGAGTAATGAGTATAGAAATTGCAGTTCAATCGATCATATAAGCATAATATGTCTAATAATATGAGTTTGATTGATAATATTAAGAGTAATAAGTATAGTGATTGTCGTCCTATCGATCACATAAACACAATATGGCTAATAATATGAGTTAGATTGATAATAATAAGAGTAATAGGTATAGTAATTGTCGTTCTATCGATCATATTAGCATAATATGGCTAATAATATGAGTTAAATTGATAGTAATAAACGTAGTGAGTATAGTAATTGTCGTTCTATCGATCATATAAGCATAATATGGCTAATAATATGAGTTAGATTGATAATAATAAGAGTAATGAGTATAGAAATTGTAGTTCTATCGATCATATCTGCATAATATGGTTAATAATATGAGTTAGATTGATAATATTAAGATTAATAAGTATAGTATTTGTCGGTCTAGCGATCAGATAAGCATAATATGGCTAATAGTATGAGTTATATTGATAATAATAAGAGTAATAAGTATAGTGATTGTCGTTCTATCGATCACATAAGCATAATATGGCTAATAATATGAGTTAGATTGATAATAATAAGAGCAATATTTATAGTAATTGTCGTTCTATCGATCACATATGCATAATATGGCTAGTAATATGAGTTAGATTGATAATAATAATAGTAATGTGTACAGTAATTGTCGTTCTATCGATCATATAAGCACAATATGGCTAATAATATGAGTTAGATTGATAATAATAAGAGTAATGAGTATAGTAATTGTCGGTCTATCGATCATATAAGCATAATATGGCTAATAATATGAGTTATATTGACAATAATAAGAGTAATAAGTGTAGTAATTGTCGTTCTATCGATCACATAAGCATAATATGCGTAATAATATGAGTTAGATTGACAATAATAAGAGGAATAAGTATAGTAATTGTCGTTCTATCGAACATATAAGCATACTATGGCTAATAATATGAGTTAGATTGATAATAATAAGAGTAATGAGTATAGTAATTGTCGTTCTATCGATCATATAAGCATAATATGGCTAACAATATGAGTTAGATTGATAATAATAAGAGTAATGAGTATAGAAATTGCAGTTCAATCGATCATATAAGCATAATATGTCTAATAATATGAGTTTGATTGATAATATTAAGAGTAATAAGTATAGTGATTGTCGTCCTATCGATCACATAAACACAATATGGCTAATAATATGAGTTAGATTGATAATATTAAGAGTAATAAGTATAGTATTTGTCGGTCTATCGATCATATAAGCATAATATGGCTAATAATATGAGTTAGATTGATAATAATAAGTGAAATGAGTAGAGTAATTGTCGTTCTATTGATCATGTCTGCATAATATGGTTAATAATATGAATTAGATTGATAATAGTGAGTGTAATAAATAGAGGAATTGTCGTTCTGTCGATCATGTAAGCATAATATGGCTAATAATATGAGTTAGATTGATAACAATAATAGTAATGTGTATAGTAATTGTCGTTCTATCGATCATATAAGCACAATATGGATAATAATATGAGTTAGATTGATAATAATAAGAGTAATGAGAATAGTAATTGTCGTTCTATCGATCATATAAGCATAATATGGCTAACAATATGAGTTGGATTGATAATAATAAGAGTAATGAGTATAGGAATTGTAGTTCTATCAATCCTATGTGCATAATATGGTTAAGAATATGAGTTAGATTTATAATAATAAGAGTAATAAGTATAGTAATTGTAGTTCTATCGATCATATAAGCATAATATGACTGATAATATGAGTTAGATTGATAATATTAAGAGTAATAAGTATAGTGATTGTCGTCCTATCGATCACATAAACACAATATGGCTAATAATATGAGTTAGATTGATAATAACAAGAGGAATAAGTATAGTAATTGTCGTTCCATCGATCATATAAGCATAATATGGCTAATAATATGAGTTAGATTGATAATAATAAGAGTAATGGGTATAGTAATTGTCGCTCTATCGATCATATGTGCATAACATGGTTAAGAATATGAGTTAGATTTATAATAATAAGAGTAATAAGTATAGTAATTGTAGTTCTATCGATCATATAAGCATAATATGGCTAATAATATGAGTTAGATTGATAATAATGAGAGTAATAAGTATAGTAATTGTCGTTCTATCGATCACATAAGCATAATATGGCTAATAATATGAGTTAGATTGATAATAATAAGAGAAATGAGTAGAGTAATTGTCGTCCTATTGATCATGTCTGCATAATATGGTTAATAATATGAGTAAGATTGATAATAGTGAGTGTAATAAATAGAGGAATTGTCGTTCTGTCGATCATGTAAGCATAATATGGCTAATAATATGAGTTAGATTGATAATAATAATAGTAATGTGTACAGTAATTGTCGTTCTATCGATCATATAAGCACAATATGGCTAATAATATGAGTTAGATTGATAATAATAAGAGTAATGAGTATAGTAATTGTCGGTCTATCGATCATATAAGCATAATATGGCTAATAATATGAGTTATATTGACAATAATAAGAGTAATAAGTGTAGTAATTGTCGTTCTATCGATCACATAAGCATAATATGCGTAATAATATGAGTTAGATTGATAATAATAAGAGGAATAAGTATAGTAATTGTCGTTCTATCGAACATATAAGCATACTATGGCTAATAATATGAGTTAGATTGATAATAATAAGAGTAATGAGTATAGTAATTGTCGTTCTATCGATCATATAAGCATAATATGGCTAACAATATGAGTTAGATTGATAATAATAAGAGTAATGAGTATAGAAATTGCAGTTCAATCGATCATATAAGCATAATATGTCTAATAATATGAGTTTGATTGATAATATTAAGAGTAATAAGTATAGTGATTGTCGTCCTATCGATCACATAAACACAATATGGCTAATAATATGAGTTAGATTGATAATAATAAGAGTAATAGGTATAGTAATTGTCGTTCTATCGATCATATTAGCATAATATGGCTAATAATATGAGTTAAATTGATAGTAATAAACGTAGTGAGTATAGTAATTGTCGTTCTATCGATCATATAAGCATAATATGGCTAATAATATGAGTTAGATTGATAATAATAAGAGTAATGGGTATAGTAATTGCCGTTCTATCGATCATATAAGCATAATATGGCTAATAATATGAGTTAGATTGATAATAATAAGAGTAATGAGTATAGTAATTGTAGTTCTATCAATCCTATGTGCATAATATGGTTAAGAATATGAGTTAGATTTATAATAATAAGAGTAATAAGTATAGTAATTGTAGTTCTATCGATCATATAAGCATAATATGGCTAATAATATGAGTTAGATTGATAATAATAAGAGTAATGAGTATAGTAATTGTCGTTCTATCGATCACATATGCATAATATGCCTAATAATACGAGTTAGATTGATAATAATAAGAGGAATAAGTATAGTAATTGCCGTTCTATCGATCATATAAGCATAATATGGCTAATAATATGAGTTAGATTGATAATAATAAGAGTAATGGGTATAGTAATTGTAGTTCTATCAATCCTATGTGCATAATATGGTTAAGAATATGAGTTAGATTTATAATAATAAGAGTAATAAGTATAGTAATTGTAGTTCTATCGAACATATAAGCATACTATGGCTAATAATATGAGTTAGATTGATAATAATAAGAGTAATGAGTATAGTAATTGTCGTTCTATCGATCATATAAGCATAATATGGCTAACAATATGAGTTAGATTGATAATAATAAGAGTAATGAGTATAGAAATTGTAGTTCAATCGATCATATAAGCATAATATGTCTAATAATATGAGTTAGATTGATAATATTAAGAGTAATAAGTATAGTGATTGTCGTCCTATCGATCACATAAACACAATATGGCTAATAATATGAGTTAGATTGATAATAATAAGAGTAATAGGTATAGTAATTGTCGTTCTATCGATCATATTAGCATAATATGGCTAATAATATGAGTTAAATTGATAGTAATAAACGTAGTGAGTATAGTAATTGTCGTTCTATCGATCATATAAGCATAATATGGCTAATAATATGAGTTAGATTGATAATAATAAGAGTAATGCGTATAGTAATTGCCGTTCTATCGATCATATAAGCATAATATGGCTAATAATATGAGTTAGATTGATAATAATAAGAGTAATGAGTATAGTAATTGTAGTTCTATCAATCCTATGTGCATAATATGGTTAAGAATATGAGTTAGATTTATAATAATAAGAGTAATAAGTATAGTAATTGTAGTTCTATAGATCATATAAGCATAATATGGCTAATAATATGAGTTAGATTGATAATAATAAGAGTAATGAGTATAGTAATTGTCGTTCTAGCGATCATATAAGCATAATATGGCTAATAATATGAGTTATATTGATAATAATAAGAGTAATAAGTATAGTGATTGTCGTTCTATCGATCACATAAGCATAATATGGCTAATAATATGAGTTAGATTGATAATAATAAGAGCAATATTTATAGTAATTGTCGTTCTATCGATCACATATGCATAATATGCCTAATAATACGAGTTAGATTGATAATAATAAGAGGAATAAGTATAGTAATTGTCGTTCTATCGATCATATAAGCATAATATGGCTAAGAATATGAGTTAAATTGATAATAATAAGAGTAATGAGTATAGAAATTGTAGTTCAATCGACCATACAAGCCTAATATGGCTGAAAATATGAGTTAGATTGATAATATTAAGAGTAATAAGTATAGTGATTGTCGTCCTATCCATCACATAAACACAATATGGCTAATAATATGAGTTAGATTGATAATAATAAGAGTAATAAGTATAGTAATTGTCGTTCTATCGATCATATAAGCATAATATGGCTAATAATATGAGTTAGATTTATAATAATAAGAGTAATAAGTATAGTAATTGTAGTTCTATCGATCATATAAGCATAATATGGCTAATAATATGAGTTAGATTGATAATAATAAGAGGAATAAGTATAGTAATTGTCGTTCTATCGATCATATAAGCATAATATGGCTAATAATATGAGTTAAATTGATAATAATAATAGTAATGAGTATAGTGATTGTCGTTCTATCGATCATATAAGCACAATATGGCTAATAACATGAGTTAGATTGATAATAATAAGAGTAATGAGTATAGTAATTGTCGTTCTATCGATCATATAAGCATAATATGGCTAACAATATGAGTTAGATTGATAATAATAAGAGTAATGAGTATAGAAATTGTAGTTCTATCGATCATATCTGCATAATATGGTTAATAATATGAGTTAGACTGATAATAATAAGAGTAATGAGTATAGTAATTGTCGTTCTATTGATCATGTCTGCATAATATGGTTAATAATATGAGTTACATTGATAATTGTGAGTGTAATAAGTATAGGAGTTGTCGTTCTGTCGATCATATAAGCATAATATGGCTAATAATATGAGTTAGATTGATAATAATAAGAGTAATGGGTATAGTAATTGTCGTTCTATCGATCATATAAGCATAATATGGCTAATAATATGAGTTAGATTGATAATAATAAGAGTAATGGGTATAGTAATTGTCGTTCTATCGATCATATAAGCATAATATGGCTACTAATATGAGTTAGATTGATAATAATAAGAGTAATGAGTATAGTAATTGTCGTTCTAGCGATCATATAAGCATAATATGGCTAATAATATGAGTTATATTGATAATAATAAGAGTAATAAGTATAGTGATTGTCGTTCTATCGATCACATAAGCATAATATGGCTAATAATACGAGTTAGATTGATAATAATAAGAGCAATATTTATAGTAATTGTCGTTCTATCGATCACATATGCATAATATGCCTAATAATACGAGTTAGATTGATAATAATAAGAGGAATAAGTATAGTAATTGTCGTTCTGTCGATCATATAAGCATAATATGGCTAATAATATGAGTTAGATTGATAATAATAAGAGAAATGAGTAGAGTAATTGTCGTTCTATTGAACACGTCTGCATAATATGGTTAATAATATGAGTTAGATTGATAATAGTGAGTGTAATAAATATAGGAACTGTCGTTCTGTCAATCATGTAAGCATAATATGGCTAATCATATGAGTTAGATTGATAATAATAATAGTAATGTGTATAGTAATTGTCGTTCTATCGATCATATAAGCATAATATGGCTAATAATATGAGTTAGATTGATAATAATAAGAGTAATGAGTATAGGAATTGTAGTTCTATCAATCCTATGTGCATAATATGGTTAAGAATATGAGTTAGATTTATAATAATAAGAGTAATAAGTATAGTAATTGTAGTTCTATCGGTCATATAAGCATAATATGGCTGATAATATGAGTTAGATTGATAATATTAAGAGTAATAAGTATAGTGATTGTCGTCCTATCGATCACATAAACACAATATGGCTAATAATATGAGTTAGATTGATAATAATAAGAGGAATAAGTATAGTAACTGTCGTTCTATCGATCATATAAGCATAATATGGCTAATAATATGAGTTAGATTGATAATAATAAGAGTAATGGGTATAGTAATTGTCGTTCTATCGATCATATAAGCATAATATGGCTAATAATATGAGTTAGATTGATAATAATAGGAGTAATGAGTATAGTAATTGTCGTTCTATCGATCATATAAGCATAATATGGCTAATAATATGAGTTAGATTGATAATAATAAGAGTAATGAGTATAGTAATTGTCGTTCTATCGATCATATAAGCATAATATGGCTAACAATATGAGTTATATTGATAATAATAAGAGGAATAAGTATAGTAATTGTCGTTCTATCGATCATATAAGCATAATATGGCTAATAATATGAGTTAGATTTGATAATAATAAGAGTAATGGGTATAGTAATTGTCGTTCTATCGATCATATAAGCATAATATGGCTAATAATATGAGTTAGATTGATAATAATAAGAGTAATGGGTATAGTAATTGTCGTTCTCTCGATCATATAAGCATAATATGGCTAATAATATGAGTTAGATTGATAATAATAAGAGTAATGAGTATAGTAATTGTCGTTCTAGCGATCATATAAGCATAATATGGCTAATAATATGAGTTATATTGATAATAATAAGAGTAATAAGTATAGTGATTGTCGTTCTATCGATCACATAAGCATAATATGGCTAATAATATGAGTTAGATTGATAATAATAAGAGCAATATTTATAGTAATTGTCGTTCTATCGATCACATATGCATAATATGCCTAATAATACGAGTTAGATTGATAATAATAAGAGGAATAAGTATAGTAATTGTCGTTCTATCGATCATATAAGCGTAATATGGCAAATAATATGAGTTAGATTGATAATAATAAGAGAAATGAGTAGAGTAATTGTCGTTCTATTGATCACGTCTGCATAATATGGTTAATAATATGAGTTAGATTGATAATAGTGAGTGTAATAAATATAGGAATTGTCGTTCTGTCGATCATGTAAGCATAATATGGCTAATAATATGAGTTAGATTGATAATAATAATAGTAATGTGTATAGTAATTGTCGTTCTATCGATCATATAAGCATAATATGGCTAATAATATGAGTTAGATTGATAACAATAAGAGTAATGAGTATAGGAATTGTAGTTCTATCAATCCTATGTGCATAATATGGTTAAGAATATGAGTTAGATTTATAATAATAAGAGTAATAAGTATAGTAATTGTAGTTCTATCGATAATATAAGCATAATATGGCTGATAATATGAGTTAGATTGATAATATTAAGAGTAATAAGTATAGTGATTGTCGTCCTATCGATCACATAAACACAATATGGCTAATAATATGAGTTAGATTGATAATAATAAGAGTAATAGGTATAGTAATTGTCGTTCTATCGATCATATTAGCATAATATGGCTAATAATATGAGTTAGATTGATAATAATAAGAGTAATGAGTATAGTAATTGTCGTTCTAGCGATCATATAAGCATAATATGGCTAATAATATGAGTTATATTGATAATAATAAGAGTAATAAGTATAGTGATTGTCGTTCTATCGATCACATAAGCATAATATGGCTAATAATATGAGTTAGATTGATAATAATAAGAGCAATATTTATAGTAATTGTCGTTCTATCGATCACATATGCATAATATGCCTAATAATACGAGTTAGATTGATAATAATAAGAGGAATAAGTATAGTAATTGTCGTTCTATCGATCATATAAGCATAATATGGCTAATAATATGAGTTAGATTGATAATAATAAGAGTAATGGGTATAGTAATTGTCGTTCTATCGATCATATAAGCATAATATGGCTAATGATATGAGTTAGATTGATAATAATAGGAGTAATGAGTATAGTAATTGTCGTTCTATCGATCATATAAGCATAATATGGCTAATAATATGAGTTAGATTGATAATAATAAGAGTAATGAGTATAGTAATTGTCGTTCTATCGATCATATAAGCATAATATGGCTAACAATATGAGTTAGATTGATAATAATAAGAGGAATAAGTATAGTAATTGTCGTTCTATCGATCATATAAGCATAATATGGCTAATAATATGAGTTAGATTGATAATAATAAGAGAAATGAGTAGAGTAAATGTCGTTCTATTGATCACGTCTGCATAATATGGTTAATAATATGAGTTAGATTGATAATAGTGAGTGTAATAAATATAGGAATTGTCGTTCTGTCGATCATGTAAGCATAATATGGCTAATAATATGAGTTAGATTGATAATAATAATAGTAATGTGTATAGTAATTGTAGTTCTATCGATCATATAAGCATAATATGGCTAATAATATGAGTTAGATTGATAATAATAAGAGTAATGAGTATAGTAATTGTCGTTCTAGCGATCATATAAGCATAATATGGCTAATAATATGAGTTATATTGATAATAATAAGAGTAATAAGTATAGTGATTGTCGTTCTATCGATCACATAAGCATAATATGGCTAATAATATGAGTTAGATTGATAATAATAAGAGCAATATTTATAGTAATTGTCGTTCTATCGATCACATATGCATAATATGCCTAATAATACGAGTTAGATTGATAATAATAAGGGGAATAAGTATAGTAATTGTCGTTCTATCGATCATATAAGCATAATATGGCTAATAATATGAGTTAGATTGATAATAATAAGAGGAATAAGTATAGTAATTGTCGTTCTATCGATCATATAAGCATAATATGGCTAATAATATGAGTTAGATTGATAATAATAGGAGTAATGAGTATAGTAATTGTCGTTCTATCGATCATATAAGCATAATATGGCTAATAATATGAGTTAGATTGATAATAATAAGAGTAATGAGTATATTAATTGTCGTTCTATCGATCATAGAAGCATAATATGGCTAACAATATGAGTTAGATTGATAATAATAAGAGGAATAAGTATAGTAATTGTCGTTCTATCGATCATATAAGCATAATATGGCTAATAATATGAGTTAGATTGATAATAATAAGAGTAATGGGTATAGTAATTGTCGTTCTATCGATCATATAAGCATAATATGGCTAATAATATGAGTTAGATTGATAATAATAAGAGTAATGGGTATAGTAATTGTCGTTCTATCGATCATATAAGCATAATATGGCTAATAATATGAGTTAGATTGATAATAATAAGAGTAATGAGTATAGTAATTGTCGTTCTAGCGATCATATAAGCATAATATGGCTAATAATATGAGTTATATTGATAATAATAAGAGTAATAAGTATAGTGATTGTCGTTCTATCGATCACATAAGCATAATATGGCTAATAATATGAGTTAGATTGATAATAATAAGAGTAATGGGTATAGTAATTGTCGTTCTATCGATCATATAAGCATAATATGGCTAATAATATGAGTTAGATTGATAATAATAAGAGTAATGAGTATAGTAATTGTCGTTCTAGCGATCATATAAGCATAATATGGCTAATAATATGAGTTATATTGATAATAATAAGAGTAATAAGTATAGTGATTGTCGTTCTATCGATCACATAAGCATAATATGGCTAATAATATGAGTTAGATTGATAATAATAAGAGCAATATTTATAGTAATTGTCGTTCTATCGATCACATATGCATAATATGCCTAATAATACGAGTTAGATTGATAATAATAAGAGGAATAAGTAAAGTAATTGTCGTTCTATCGATCATATAAGCATAATATGGCTAATAATATGAGTTAGATTGATAATAATAAGAGAAATGAGTAGAGTAATTGTCGTTCTATTGATCACGTCTGCATAATATGGTTAATAATATGAGTTAGATTGATAATAGTGAGTGTAATAAATATAGGAATTGTCGTTCTGTCGATCATGTAAGCATAATATGGCTAATAATATGAGTTAGATTGATAATAATAATAGTAATGTGTATAGTAATTGTCGTTCTATCGATCATATAAGCATAATATGGCTAATAATAGGAGTTAGATTGATAATAATAAGAGGAATAAGTAAAGTAATTGTCGTTCTATCGATCATATAAGCATAATATGGCTAATAATATGAGTTAGATTGATAATAATAAGAGCAATATTTATAGTAATTGTCGTTCTATCGATCACATATGCATAATATGGCTAGTAATATGAGTTAGATTGATAATATTAAGAGTAATAAGTATAGTGATTGTCGTCCTATCGATCACATAAACACAATATGGCTAATAATATGAGTTAGATTGATAATAATAAGAGGAATAAGTATAGTAATTGTCGTTCTATCGATCATATAAGCATAATATGGCTAATAATATGAGTTAGATTGATAACAATAAGAGTAATGGGTATAGTAATTGTCGTTCTATCGATCATATAAGCATAATATGGCTAATAATATGAGTTAGATTGATCATAATAGGAGTAATGAGTATAGTAATTGTCGTTCTATCGATCATATAAGCATAATATGGCTAATAATATGAGTTAGATTGATAATAATAAGAGTAATGAGTATAGTAATTGTCGTTCTATCGATCATATAAGCATAATATGGCTAACAATATGAGTTAGATTGATAATAATAAGAGGAATAAGTATAGTAATTGTCGTTCTATCGATCATATAAGCATAATATGGCTAATAATATGAGTTAGATTGATAATAATAAGAGAAATGAGTAGAGTAATTGTCGTTCTATTGATCACGTCTGCATAATATGGTTAATAATATGAGTTAGATTGATAATAGTGAGTGTAATAAATATAGGAATTGTCGTTCTGTCGATCATGTAAGCATAATATGGCTAATAATATGAGTTAGATTGATAATAATAAGAGTAATGAGTATAGAAATTGTAGTTCTATCGATCATATCTGCATAATATGGTTAATAATATGAGTTAGATTGATAATATTAAGATTAATAAGTATAGTATTTGTCGGACTAGCGATCAGATAAGCATAATATGGCTAATAGTATGAGTTATATTGATAATAATAAGAGTAATAAGTATAGTGATTGTCGTTCTATCGATCACATAAGCATAATATGGCTAAAAATATGAGTTAGATTGATAATAATAAGAGCAATATTTATAGTAATTGTCGTTCTATCGATCACATATGCATAATATGGCTAGTAATATGAGTTAGATTGATAATATTAAGAGTAATAAGTATAGTATTTGTCGGTCTATCGATCATATAAGCATAATATTGCTAATAATATGAGTTAGATTGATAATAATAAGTGAAATGAGTAGAGTAATTGTCGTTCTATTGATCATGTCTGCATAATATGGTTAATAATATGAATTAGATTGATAATAGTGAGTGTAATAAATAGAGGAATTGTCGTTCTGTCGATCATGTAAGCATAATATGGCTAATAATATGAGTTAGATTGATAACAATAATAGTAATGTGTATAGTAATTGTCGTTCTATCGATCATATAAGCACAATATGGATAATAATATGAGTTAGATTGATAATAATAAGAGTAATGAGAATAGTAATTGTCGTTCTATCGATCATATAAGCATAATATGGCTAACAATATGAGTTGGATTGATAATAATAAGAGTAATGAGTATAGGAATTGTAGTTCTATCAATCCTATGTGCATAATATGGTTAAGAATATGAGTTAGATTTATAATAATAAGAGTAATAAGTATAGTAATTGTAGTTCTATCGATCATATAAGCATAATATGGCTGATAATATGAGTTAGATTGATAATATTAAGAGTAATAAGTATAGTGATTGTCGTCCTATCGATCACATAAACACAATATGGCTAATAATATGAGTTAGATTGATAATAACAAGAGGAATAAGTATAGTAATTGTCGTTCTATCGATCATATAAGCATAATATGGCTAATAATATGAGTTAGATTGATAATAATAAGAGTAATGGGTATAGTAATTGTCGTTCTATCGATCATATGTGCATAATATGGTTAAGAATATGAGTTAGATTTATAATAATAAGAGTAATAAGTATAGTAATTGTAGTTCTATCGATCATATAAGCATAATATGGCTAATAATATGAGTTAGATTGATAATAATGAGAGTAATAAGTATAGTAATTGTCGTTCTATCGATCACATAAGCATAATATGGCTAATAATATGAGTTAGATTGATAATAATAAGAGAAATGAGTAGAGTAATTGTCGTCCTATTGATCATGTCTGCACAATATGGTTAATAATATGAGTAAGATTGATAATAGTGAGTGTAATAAATAGAGGAATTGTCGTTCTGTCGATCATGTAAGCATAATATGGCTAATAATATGAGTTAGATTGATAATAATAATAGTAATGTGTACAGTAATTGTCGTTCTATCGATCATATAAGCACAATATGGCTAATAATATGAGTTAGATTGATAATAATAAGAGTAATGAGTATAGTAATTGTCGGTCTATCGATCATATAAGCATAATATGGCTAATAATATGAGTTAGATTGATAATAATAAGAGTAATGAGTATAGTAATTGTCGTTCTATCGATCATATAAGCATAATATGGCTAACAATATGAGTTAGATTGATAATAATAAGAGGAATAAGTATAGTAATTGTCGTTCTATCGATCATATAAGCATAATATGGCTAATAATATGAGTTAGATTGATAATAATAAGAGAAATGAGTAGAGTAATTGTCGTTCTATTGATCACGTCTGCATAATATGGTTAATAATATGAGTTAGATTGATAATAGTGAGTGTAATAAATATAGGAATTGTCGTTCTGTCGATCATGTAAGCATAATATGGCTAATAATATGAGTTAGATTGATAATAATAAGAGTAATAAGTATAGTGATTGTCGTCCTATCGATCACATAAACACAATATGGCTAATAATATGAGTTAGATTGATAATAATAAGAGTAATAGGTATAGTAATTGTCGTTCTATCGATCATATTAGCATAATATGGCTAATAATATGAGTTAAATTGATAGTAATAAGAGTAGTGAGTATAGTAATTGTCGTTCTATCGATCATATAAGCATAATATGGCTAATAATATGAGTTAGATTGATAATAATAAGAGTAATGGGTATAGTAATTGCCGTTCTATCGATCATATAAGCATAATATGGCTAATAATATGAGTTAGATTGATAATAATAAGAGTAATGAGTATAGTAATTGTAGTTCTATCAATCCTATGTGCATAATATGGTTAAGAATATGAGTTAGATTTATAATAATAAGAGTAATAAGTATAGTAATTGTAGTTCTATCGATCATATAAGCATAATATGGCTAATAATATGAGTTAGATTGATAATAATAAGAGTAATGAGTATAGTAATTGTCGTTCTAGCGATCATATAAGCATAATATGGCTAATAATATGAGTTATATTGATAATAATAAGAGTAATAAGTATAGTGATTGTCGTTCTATCGATCACATAAGCATAATATGGCTAATAATATGAGTTAGATTGATAATAATAAGAGCAATATTTATAGTAATTGTCGTTCTATCGATCACATATGCATAATATGCCTAATAATACGAGTTAGATTGATAATAATAAGGGGAATAAGTATAGTAATTGTCGTTCTATCGATCATATAAGCATAATATGGCTAATAATATGAGTTAGATTGATAATAATAAGAGGAATAAGTATAGTAATTGTCGTTCTATCGATCATATAAGCATAATATGGCTAATAATATGAGTTAGATTGATAATAATAGGAGTAATGAGTATAGTAATTGTCGTTCTATCGATCATATAAGCATAATATGGCTAATAATATGAGTTAGATTGATAATAATAAGAGTAATGAGTATATTAATTGTCGTTCTATCGATCATAGAAGCATAATATGGCTAACAATATGAGTTAGATTGATAATAATAAGAGGAATAAGTATAGTAATTGTCGTTCTATCGATCATATAAGCATAATATGGCTAATAATATGAGTTAGATTGATAATAATAAGAGTAATGGGTATAGTAATTGTCGTTCTATCGATCATATAAGCATAATATGGCTAATAATATGAGTTAGATTGATAATAATAAGAGTAATGGGTATAGTAATTGTCGTTCTATCGATCATATAAGCATAATATGGCTAATAATATGAGTTAGATTGATAATAATAAGAGTAATGAGTATAGTAATTGTCGTTCTAGCGATCATATAAGCATAATATGGCTAATAATATGAGTTATATTGATAATAATAAGAGTAATAAGTATAGTGATTGTCGTTCTATCGATCACATAAGCATAATATGGCTAATAATATGAGTTAGATTGATAATAATAAGAGCAATATTTATAGTAATTGTCGTTCTATCGATCACATATGCATAATATGCCTAATAATACGAGTTAGATTGATAATAATAAGAGGAATAAGTAAAGTAATTGTCGTTCTATCGATCATATAAGCATAATATGGCTAATAATATGAGTTAGATTGATAATAATAAGAGAAATGAGTAGAGTAATTGTCGTTCTATTGATCACGTCTGCATAATATGGTTAATAATATGAGTTAGATTGATAATAGTGAGTGTAATAAATATAGGAATTGTCGTTCTGTCGATCATGTAAGCATAATATGGCTAATAATATGAGTTAGATTGATAATAATAAGAGTAATGAGTATAGGAATTGTAGTGCTATCAATCCTATGTGCATAATATGGTTAAGAATATGAGTTAGATTTATAATAATAAGAGTAATAAGTATAGTAATTGTAGTTCTATCGATCATATAAGCATAATATGGCTGATAATATGAGTTAGATTGATAATATTAAGAGTAATAAGTATAGTGATTGTCGTCCTATCGATCACATAAACACAATATGGCTAATAATATGAGTTAGATTGATAATAATAAGAGGAATAAGTATAGTAATTGTCGTTCTATCGATCACATATGCATAATATGGCTAGTAATATGAGTTAGATTGATAATATTAAGAGTAATAAGTATAGTATTTGTCGGTCTATCGATCATATAAGCATAATATTGCTAATAATATGAGTTAGATTGATAATAATAAGTGAAATGAGTAGAGTAATTGTTGTTCTATTGATCATGTCTGCATAATATGGTTAATAATATGAATTAGATTGATAATAGTGAGTGTAATAAATAGAGGAATTGTCGTTCTGTCGATCATGTAAGCATAATATGGCTAATAATATGAGTTAGATTGATAATAATAATAGTAATGTGTATAGTAATTGTCGTTCTATCGATCATATAAGCACAATATGGATAATAATATGAGTTAGATTGATAATAATAAGAGTAATGAGAATAGTAATTGTCGTTCTATCGATCATATAAGCATAATATGGCTAACAATATGAGTTGGATTGATAATAATAAGAGTAATGAGTATAGGAATTGTAGTTCTATCAATCCTATGTGCATAATATGGTTAAGAATATGAGTTAGATTTATAATAATAAGAGTAATAAGTATAGTAATTGTAGTTCTATCGATCATATAAGCATAATATGGCTGATAATATGAGTTAGATTGATAATATTAAGAGTAATAAGTATAGTGATTGTCGTCCTATCGATCACATAAACACAATATGGCTAATAATATGAGTTAGATTGATAATAACAAGAGGAATAAGTATAGTAATTGTCGTTCTATCGATCATATAAGCATAATATGGCTAATAATATGAGTTAGATTGATAATAATAAGAGTAATGGGTATAGTAATTGTCGTTCTATCGATCATATGTGCATAATATGGTTAAGAATATGAGTTAGATTTATAATAATAAGAGTAATAAGTATAGTAATTGTAGTTCTATCGATCATATAAGCATAATATGGCTAATAATATGAGTTAGATTGATAATAATGAGAGTAATAAGTATAGTAATTGTCGTTCTATCGATCACATAAGCATAATATGGCTAATAATATGAGTTAGATTGATAATAATAAGAGAAATGAGTAGAGTAATTGTCGTCCTATTGATCATGTCTGCACAATATGGTTAATAATATGAGTAAAATTGATAATAGTGAGTGTAATAAATAGAGGAATTGTCGTTCTGTCGATCATGTAAGCATAATATGGCTAATAATATGAGTTAGATTGATAATGATAATAGTAATGTGTACAGTAATTGTCGTTCTATCGATCATATAAGCACAATATGGCTAATAATATGAGTTAGATTGATAATAATAAGAGTAATGAGTATAGTAATTGTCGGTCTATCGATCATATAAGCATAATATGGCTAATAATATGAGTTATATTGACAATAATAAGAGTAATAAGTGTAGTAATTGTCGTTCTATCGATCACATAAGCATAATATGCGTAATAATATGAGTTAGATTGATAATAATAAGAGGAATAAGTATAGTAATTGTCGTTCTATCGAACATATAAGCATACTATGGCTAATAATATGAGTTAGATTGATAATAATAAGAGTAATGAGTATAGTAATTGTCGTTCTATCGATCATATAAGCATAATATGGCTAACAATATGAGTTAGATTGATAATAATAAGAGTAATGAGTGTAGAAATTGTAGTTCAATCGATCATATAAGCATAATATGTCTAATAATATGAGTTAGATTGATAATATTAAGAGTAATAAGTATAGTGATTGTCGTCCTATCGATCACATAAACACAATATGGCTAATAATATGAGTTAGATTGATAATAATAAGAGTAATAGGTATAGTAATTGTCGTTCTATCGATCATATTAGCATAATATGGCTAATAATATGAGTTAAATTGATAATAATAAGAGTAATGAGTATAGTAATTGTAGTTCTATCAATCCTATGTGCATAATATGGTTAAGAATATGAGTTAGATTTATAATAATAAGAGTAATAAGTATAGTAATTGTAGTTCTATCGATCATATAAGCATAATATGGCTAATAATATGAGTTAGATTGATAATAATAAGAGTAATGAGTATAGTAATTGTCGTTCTAGCGATCATATAAGCATAATATGGCTAATAATATGAGTTATATTGATAATAATAAGAGTAATAAGTATAGTGATTGTCGTTCTATCGATCACATAAGCATAATATGGCTAATAATATGAGTTAGATTGATAATAATAAGAGCAATATTTATAGTAATTGTCGTTCTATCGATCACATATGCATAATATGCCTAATAATACGAGTTAGATTGATAATAATAAGAGGAATAAGTATAGTAATTGCCGTTCTATCGATCATATAAGCATAATATGGCTAATAATATGAGTTAGATTGATAATAATAAGAGTAATGAGTATAGTAATTGTAGTTCTATCAATCCTATGTGCATAATATGGTTAAGAATATGAGTTAGATTTATAATAATAAGAGTAATAAGTATAGTAATTGTAGTTCTATCGAACATATAAGCATACTATGGCTAATAATATGAGTTAGATTGATAATAATAAGAGGAATAAGTATAGTAATTGTCGTTCTATCGATCACATATGCATAATATGGCTAGTAATATGAGTTAGATTGATAATATTAAGAGTAATAAGTATAGTATTTGTCGGTCTATCGATCATATAAGCATAATATTGCTAATAATATGAGTTAGATTGATAATAATAAGTGAAATGAGTAGAGTAATTGTTGTTCTATTGATCATGTCTGCATAATATGGTTAATAATATGAATTAGATTGATAATAGTGAGTGTAATAAATATAGGAATTGTCGTTCTGTCGATCATGTAAGCATAATATGGCTAATAATATGAGTTAGATTGATAATAATAAGAGTAATGAGTATAGGAATTGTAGTGCTATCAATCCTATGTGCATAATATGGTTAAGAATATGAGTTAGATTTATAATAATAAGAGTAATAAGTATAGTAATTGTAGTTCTATCGATCATATAAGCATAATATGGCTGATAATATGAGTTAGATTGATAATATTAAGAGTAATAAGTATAGTGATTGTCGTCCTATCGATCACATAAACACAATATGGCTAATAATATGAGTTAGATTGATAATAATAAGAGGAATAAGTATAGTAATTGTCGTTCTATCGATCACATATGCATAATATGGCTAGTAATATGAGTTAGATTGATAATATTAAGAGTAATAAGTATAGTATTTGTCGGTCTATCGATCATATAAGCATAATATTGCTAATAATATGAGTTAGATTGATAATAATAAGTGAAATGAGTAGAGTAATTGTTGTTCTATTGATCATGTCTGCATAATATGGTTAATAATATGAATTAGATTGATAATAGTGAGTGTAATAAATAGAGGAATTGTCGTTCTGTCGATCATGTAAGCATAATATGGCTAATAATATGAGTTAGATTGATAATAATAATAGTAATGTGTATAGTAATTGTCGTTCTATCGATCATATAAGCACAATATGGATAATAATATGAGTTAGATTGATAATAATAAGAGTAATGAGAATAGTAATTGTCGTTCTATCGATCATATAAGCATAATATGGCTAACAATATGAGTTGGATTGATAATAATAAGAGTAATGAGTATAGGAATTGTAGTTCTATCAATCCTATGTGCATAATATGGTTAAGAATATGAGTTAGATTTATAATAATAAGAGTAATAAGTATAGTAATTGTAGTTCTATCGATCATATAAGCATAATATGGCTGATAATATGAGTTAGATTGATAATATTAAGAGTAATAAGTATAGTGATTGTCGTCCTATCGATCACATAAACACAACATGGCTAATAATATGAGTTAGATTGATAATAACAAGAGGAATAAGTATAGTAATTGTCGTTCTATCGATCATATAAGCATAATATGGCTAATAATATGAGTTAGATTGATAATAATAAGAGTAATGGGTATAGTAATTGTCGTTCTATCGATCATATGTGCATAATATGGTTAAGAATATGAGTTAGATTTATAATAATAAGAGTAATAAGTATAGTAATTGTAGTTCTATCGATCATATAAGCATAATATGGCTAATAATATGAGTTAGATTGATAATAATGAGAGTAATAAGTATAGTAATTGTCGTTCTATCGATCACATAAGCATAATATGGCTAATAATATGAGTTAGATTGATAATAATAAGAGAAATGAGTAGAGTAATTGTCGTCCTATTGATCATGTCTGCACAATATGGTTAATAATATGAGTAAAATTGATAATAGTGAGTGTAATAAATAGAGGAATTGTCGTTCTGTCGATCATGTAAGCATAATATGGCTAATAATATGAGTTAGATTGATAATGATAATAGTAATGTGTACAGTAATTGTCGTTCTATCGATCATATAAGCACAATATGGCTAATAATATGAGTTAGATTGATAATAATAAGAGTAATGAGTATAGTAATTGTCGGTCTATCGATCATATAAGCATAATATGGCTAATAATATGAGTTATATTGACAATAATAAGAGTAATAAGTGTAGTAATTGTCGTTCTATCGATCACATAAGCATAATATGCGTAATAATATGAGTTAGATTGATAATAATAAGAGGAATAAGTATAGTAATTGTCGTTCTATCGAACATATAAGCATACTATGGCTAATAATATGAGTTAGATTGATAATAATAAGAGTAATGAGTATAGTAATTGTCGTTCTATCGATCATATAAGCATAATATGGCTAACAATATGAGTTAGATTGATAATAATAAGAGTAATGAGTGTAGAAATTGTAGTTCAATCGATCATATAAGCATAATATGTCTAATAATATGAGTTAGATTGATAATATTAAGAGTAATAAGTATAGTGATTGTCGTCCTATCGATCACATAAACACAATATGGCTAATAATATGAGTTAGATTGATAATAATAAGAGTAATAGGTATAGTAATTGTCGTTCTATCGATCATATTAGCATAATATGGCTAATAATATGAGTTAAATTGATAATAATAAGAGTAATGAGTATAGTAATTGTAGTTCTATCAATCCTATGTGCATAATATGGTTAAGAATATGAGTTAGATTTATAATAATAAGAGTAATAAGTATAGTAATTGTAGTTCTATCGATCATATAAGCATAATATGGCTAATAATATGAGTTAGATTGATAATAATAAGAGTAATGAGTATAGTAATTGTCGTTCTAGCGATCATATAAGCATAATATGGCTAATAATATGAGTTATATTGATAATAATAAGAGTAATAAGTATAGTGATTGTCGTTCTATCGATCACATAAGCATAATATGGCTAATAATATGAGTTAGATTGATAATAATAAGAGCAATATTTATAGTAATTGTCGTTCTATCGATCACATATGCATAATATGCCTAATAATACGAGTTAGATTGATAATAATAAGAGGAATAAGTATAGTAATTGCCGTTCTATCGATCATATAAGCATAATATGGCTAATAATATGAGTTAGATTGATAATAATAAGAGTAATGAGTATAGTAATTGTAGTTCTATCAATCCTATGTGCATAATATGGTTAAGAATATGAGTTAGATTTATAATAATAAGAGTAATAAGTATAGTAATTGTAGTTCTATCGAACATATAAGCATACTATGGCTAATAATATGAGTTAGATTGATAATAATAAGAGTAATGAGTATAGTAATTGTCGTTCTATCGATCATATAAGCATAATATGGCTAACAATATGAGTTAGATTGATAATAATAAGAGTAATGAGTATAGAAATTGTAGTTCAATCGATCATATAAGCATAATATGTCTAATAATATGAGTTAGATTGATAATATTAAGAGTAATAAGTATAGTGATTGTCGTCCTATCGATCACATAAACACAATATGGCTAATAATATGAGTTAGATTGATAATAATAAGAGTAATAGGTATAGTAATTGTCGTTCTATCGATCATATTAGCATAATATGGCTAATAATATGAGTTAAATTGATAGTAATAAACGTAGTGAGTATAGTAATTGTCGTTCTATCGATCATATAAGCATAATATGGCTAATAATATGAGTTAGATTGATAATAATAAGAGTAATGGGTATAGTAATTGCCGTTCTATCGATCATATAAGCATAATATGGCTAATAATATGAGTTAGATTGATAATAATAAGAGTAATGAGTATAGTAATTGTAGTTCTATCAATCCTATGTGCATAATATGGTTAAGAATATGAGTTAGATTTATAATAATAAGAGTAATAAGTATAGTAATTGTAGTTCTATCGATCATATAAGCATAATATGGCTAATAATATGAGTTAGATTGATAATAATAAGAGTAATGAGTATAGTAATTGTCGTTCTAGCGATCATATAAGCATAATATGGCTAATAATATGAGTTATATTGATAATAATAAGAGTAATAAGTATAGTGATTGTCGTTCTATCGATCACATAAGCATAATATGGCTAATAATATGAGTTAGATTGATAATAATAAGAGCAATATTTATAGTAATTGTCGTTCTATCGATCACATATGCATAATATGCCTAATAATACGAGTTAGATTGATAATAATAAGAGGAATAAGTATAGTAATTGTCGTTCTATCGATCATATAAGCATAATATGGCTAATAATATGAGTTAGATTGATAATAATAAGAGGAATAAGTATAGTAATTGTCGTTCTATCGATCATATAAGCATAATTGGGCTAATAATACGAGTTAGATTGATAATAATAGGAGTAATGAGTAGAGTAATTGTCGTTCTATTGATCACGTCTGCATAATATGGTTAATAATATGAGTTAGATTGATAATAGTGAGTGTAATAAATATAGGAATTGTCGTTCTGTCGATCATGTAAGCATAATATGGCTAATAATATGAGTTAGATTGATAATAATAAGAGTAATGGGTATAGTAATTGCCGTTCTATCGATCATATAAGCATAATATGGCTAATAATATGAGTTATATTGATAATAATAAGAGTAATAAGTATAGTGATTGTCGTTCTATCGATCACATAAGCATAATACGGCTAATAATATGAGTTAGATTGATAATAATAAGAGCAATATTTATAGTAATTGTCGTTCTATCGATCACATATGCATAATATGCCTAATAATACGAGTTAGATTGATAATAATAAGAGGAATAAGTATAGTAATTGTCGTTCTATCGATCATATAAGCATAATATGGCTAATAATATGAGTTAGATTGATAATAATAAGAGAAATGAGTAGAGTAATTGTCGTTCTATTGATCACGTCTGCATAATATGGTTAATAATATGAGTTAGATTGATAATAGTGAGTGTAATAAATATAGGAATTGTCGTTCTGTCGATCATGTAAGCATAATATGGCTAATAATATGAGTTATATTGATAATAATAAGAGTAATAAGTATAGTGATTGTCGTTCTATCGATCACATAAGCATAATATGGCTAATAATATGAGTTTGATTGATAATAATAAGAGCAATATTTATAGTAATTGTCGTTCTATCGATCACATATGCATAATATGCCTAATAATACGAGTTAGATTGATAATAATAAGAGGAATAAGTATAGTAATTGTCGTTCTATCGATCATATAAGCATAATATGGCTAATAATATGAGTTAGATTGATAATAATAAGAGAAATGAGTAGAGTAATTGTCGTTCTATTGATCACGTCTGCATAATATGGTTAATAATATGAGTTAGATTGAGAATAGTGAGTGTAATAAATATAGGAATTGTCGTTCTGTCGATCATGTAAGCATAATATGGCTAATAATATGAGTTAGATTGATAATAATAATAGTAATGTGTATAGTAATTGTCGTTCTATCGATCATATAAGCATAATATGGCTAATAATATGAGTTAGATTGATAATAATAAGAGTAATGAGTATAGTAATTGTCGTTCTAGCGATCATATAAGCATAATATGGCTAACAATATGAGTTAGATTGATAATAATAAGAGGAATAAGTATAGTAATTGTCGTTCTATCGATCATATAAGCATAATATGGCTAATAATATGAGTTAGATTGATAATAATAAGAGAAATGAGTAGAGTAATTGTCGTTCTATTGATCACGTCTGCATAATATGGTTAATAATATGAGTTAGATTGATAATAGTGAGTGTAATAAATATAGGAATTGTCGTTCTGTCGATCATGTAAGCATAATATGGCTAATAATATGAGTTAGATTGATAATAATAAGAGTAATGAGTATAGAAATTGTAGTTCTATCGATCATATCTGCATAATATGGTTAATAATATGAGTTAGATTGATAATATTAAGATTAATAAGTATAGTATTTGTCGGTCTAGCGATCAGATAAGCATAATATGGCTAATAGTATGAGTTATATTGATAATAATAAGAGTAATAAGTATAGTGATTGTCGTTCTATCGATCACATAAGCATAATATGGCTAAAAATATGAGTTAGATTGATAATAATAAGAGCAATATTTATAGTAATTGTCGTTCTATCGATCACATATGCATAATATGGCTAGTAATATGAGTTAGATTGATAATATTAAGAGTAATAAGTATAGTATTTGTCGGTCTACCGATCATATAAGCATAATATTGCTAATAATATGAGTTAGATTGATAATAATAAGTGAAATGAGTAGAGTAATTGTCGTTCTATTGATCATGTCTGCATAATATGGTTAATAATATGAATTAGATTGATAATAGTGAGTGTAATAAATAGAGGAATTGTCGTTCTGTCGATCATGTAAGCATAATATGGCTAATAATATGAGTTAGATTGATAATAATAATAGTAATGTGTATAGTAATTGTCGTTCTATCGATCATATAAGCACAATATGGCTAATAATATGAGTTAGATTGATAATAACAAGAGGAATAAGTATAGTAATTGTCGTTCTATCGATCATATAAGCATAATATGGCTAATAATATGAGTTAGATTGATAATAATAAGAGTAATGGGTATAGTAATTGTCGTTCTATCGATCATATGTGCATAATATGGTTAAGAATATGAGTTAGATTTATAATAATAAGAGTAATAAGTATAGTAATTGTAGTTCTATCGATCATATAAGCATAATATGGCTAATAATATGAGTTAGATTGATAATAATGAGAGTAATAAGTATAGTAATTGTCGTTCTATCGATCACATAAGCATAATATGGCTAATAATATGAGTTAGATTGATAATAATAAGAGAAATGAGTAGAGTAATTGTCGTCCTATTGATCATGTCTGCACAATATGGTTAATAATATGAGTAAAATTGATAATAGTGAGTGTAATAAATAGAGGAATTGTCGTTCTGTCGATCATGTAAGCATAATATGGCGAATAATATGAGTTAGATTGATAATGATAATAGTAATGTGTACAGTAATTGTCGTTCTATCGATCATATAAGCACAATATGGCTAATAATATGAGTTAGATTGATAATAATAAGAGTAATGAGTATAGTAATTGTCGGTCTATCGATCATATAAGCATAATATGGCTAATAATATGAGTTATATTGACAATAATAAGAGTAATAAGTGTAGTAATTGTCGTTCTATCGATCACATAAGCATAATATGCGTAATAATATGAGTTAGATTGATAATAATAAGAGGAATAAGTATAGTAATTGTCGTTCTATCGAACATATAAGCATACTATGGCTAATAATATGAGTTAGATTGATAATAATAAGAGTAATGAGTATAGTAATTGTCGTTCTATCGATCATATAAGCATAATATGGCTAACAATATGAGTTAGATTGATAATAATAAGAGTAATGAGTATAGAAATTGTAGTTCAATCGATCATATAAGCATAATATGTCTAATAATATGAGTTAGATTGATAATATTAAGAGTAATAAGTATAGTGATTGTCGTCCTATCGATCACATAAACACAATATGGCTAATAATATGAGTTAGATTGATAATAATAAGAGTAATGAGTATAGTAATTGTCGTTCTATCGATCATATAAGCATAATATGGCTAACAATATGAGTTAGATTGATAATAATAAGAGTAATGAGTATAGAAATTGTAGTTCAATCGATCATATAAGCATAATATGTCTAATAATATGAGTTAGATTGATAATATTAAGAGTAATAAGTATAGTGATTGTCGTCCTATCGATCACATAAACACAATATGGCTAATAATATGAGTTAGATTGATAATAATAAGAGTAATAGGTATAGTAATTGTCGTTCTATCGATCATATTAGCATAATATGGCTAATAATATGAGTTAAATTGATAGTAATAAACGTAGTGAGTATAGTAATTGTCGTTCTATCGATCATATAAGCATAATATGGCTAATAATATGAGTTAGATTGATAATAATAAGAGTAATGGGTATAGTAATTGCCGTTCTATCGATCATATAAGCATAATATGGCTAATAATATGAGTTAGATTGATAATAATAAGAGTAATGAGTATAGTAATTGTAGTTCTATCAATCCTATGTGCATAATATGGTTAAGAATATGAGTTAGATTTATAATAATAAGAGTAATAAGTATAGTAATTGTAGTTCTATCGATCATATAAGCATAATATGGCTAATAATATGAGTTAGATTGATAATAATAAGAGTAATGAGTATAGTAATTGTCGTTCTAGCGATCATATAAGCATAATATGGCTAATAATATGAGTTATATTGATAATAATAAGAGTAATAAGTATAGTGATTGTCGTTCTATCGATCACATAAGCATAATATGGCTAATAATATGAGTTAGATTGATAATAATAAGAGCAATATTTATAGTAATTGTCGTTCTATCGATCACATATGCATAATATGCCTAATAATACGAGTTAGATTGATAATAATAAGAGGAATAAGTATAGTAATTGTCGTTCTATCGATCATATAAGCATAATATGGCTAATAATATGAGTTAGATTGATAATAATAAGAGGAATAAGTATAGTAATTGTCGTTCTATCGATCATATAAGCATAATTGGGCTAATAATACGAGTTAGATTGATAATAATAGGAGTAATGAGTAGAGTAATTGTCGTTCTATTGATCACGTCTGCATAATATGGTTAATAATATGAGTTAGATTGATAACAGTGAGTGTAATAAATATAGGAATTGTCGTTCTGTCGATCATGTAAGCATAATATGGCTAATAATATGAGTTAGATTGATAATAATAAGAGTAATGGGTATAGTAATTGCCGTTCTATCGATCATATAAGCATAATATGGCTAATAATATGAGTTATATTGATAATAATAAGAGTAATAAGTATAGTGATTGTCGTTCTATCGATCACATAAGCATAATACGGCTAATAATATGAGTTAGATTGATAATAATAAGAGCAATATTTATAGTAATTGTCGTTCTATCGATCACATATGCATAATATGCCTAATAATACGAGTTAGATTGATAATAATAAGAGGAATAAGTATAGTAATTGTCGTTCTATCGATCATATAAGCATAATATGGCTAATAATATGAGTTAGATTGATAATAATAAGAGAAATGAGTAGAGTAATTGTCGTTCTATTGATCACGTCTGCATAATATGGTTAATAATATGAGTTAGATTGATAATAGTGAGTGTAATAAATATAGGAATTGTCGTTCTGTCGATCATGTAAGCATAATATGGCTAATAATATGAGTTATATTGATAATAATAAGAGTAATAAGTATAGTGATTGTCGTTCTATCGATCACATAAGCATAATATGGCTAATAATATGAGTTTGATTGATAATAATAAGAGCAATATTTATAGTAATTGTCGTTCTATCGATCACATATGCATAATATGCCTAATAATACGAGTTAGATTGATAATAATAAGAGGAATAAGTATAGTAATTGTCGTTCTATCGATCATATAAGCATAATATGGCTAATAATATGAGTTAGATTGATAATAATAAGAGAAATGAGTAGAGTAATTGTCGTTCTATTGATCACGTCTGCATAATATGGTTAATAATATGAGTTAGATTGATAATAGTGAGTGTAATAAATATAGGAATTGTCGTTCTGTCGATCATGTAAGCATAATATGGCTAATAATATGAGTTAGATTGATAATAATAATAGTAATGTGTATAGTAATTGTCGTTCTATCGATCATATAAGCATAATATGGCTAATAATATGAGTTAGATTGATAATAATAAGAGTAATGAGTATAGTAATTGTCGTTCTAGCGATCATATAAGCATAATATGGCTAACAATATGAGTTAGATTGATAATAATAAGAGGAATAAGTATAGTAATTGTCGTTCTATCGATCATATAAGCATAATATGGCTAATAATATGAGTTAGATTGATAATAATAAGAGAAATGAGTAGAGTAATTGTCGTTCTATTGATCACGTCTGCATAATATGGTTAATAATATGAGTTAGATTGATAATAGTGAGTGTAATAAATATAGGAATTGTCGTTCTGTCGATCATGTAAGCATAATATGGCTAATAATATGAGTTAGATTGATAATAATAAGAGTAATGAGTATAGAAATTGTAGTTCTATCGATCATATCTGCATAATATGGTTAATAATATGAGTTAGATTGATAATATTAAGATTAATAAGTATAGTATTTGTCGGTCTAGCGATCAGATAAGCATAATATGGCTAATAGTATGAGTTATATTGATAATAATAAGAGTAATAAGTATAGTGATTGTCGTTCTATCGATCACATAAGCATAATATGGCTAAAAATATGAGTTAGATTGATAATAATAAGAGCAATATTTATAGTAATTGTCGTTCTATCGATCACATATGCATAATATGGCTAGTAATATGAGTTAGATTGATAATATTAAGAGTAATAAGTATAGTATTTGTCGGTCTATCGATCATATAAGCATAATATTGCTAATAATATGAGTTAGATTGATAATAATAAGTGAAATGAGTAGAGTAATTGTCGTTCTATTGATCATGTCTGCATAATATGGTTAATAATATGAATTAGATTGATAATAGTGAGTGTAATAAATAGAGGAATTGTCGTTCTGTCGATCATGTAAGCATAATATGGCTAATAATATGAGTTAGATTGATAATAATAATAGTAATGTGTATAGTAATTGTCGTTCTATCGATCATATAAGCACAATATGGATAATAATATGAGTTAGATTGATAATAATAAGAGTAATGAGAATAGTAATTGTCGTTCTATCGATCATATAAGCATAATATGGCTAACAATATGAGTTGGATTGATAATAATAAGAGTAATGAGTATAGGAATTGTAGTTCTATCAATCCTATGTGCATAATATGGTTAAGAATATGAGTTAGATTTATAATAATAAGAGTAATAAGTATAGTAATTGTAGTTCTATCGATCATATAAGCATAATATGGCTGATAATATGAGTTAGATTGATAATATTAAGAGTAATAAGTATAGTGATTGTCGTCCTATCGATCACATAAACACAATATGGCTAATAATATGAGTTAGATTGATAATAACAAGAGGAATAAGTATAGTAATTGTCGTTCTATCGATCATATAAGCATAATATGGCTAATAATATGAGTTAGATTGATAATAATAAGAGTAATGGGTATAGTAATTGTCGTTCTATCGATCATATGTGCATAATATGGTTAAGAATATGAGTTAGATTTATAATAATAAGAGTAATAAGTATAGTAATTGTAGTTCTATCGATCATATAAGCATAATATGGCTAATAATATGAGTTAGATTGATAATAATGAGAGTAATAAGTATAGTAATTGTCGTTCTATCGATCACATAAGCATAATATGGCTAATAATATGAGTTAGATTGATAATAATAAGAGAAATGAGTAGAGTAATTGTCGTCCTATTGATCATGTCTGCACAATATGGTTAATAATATGAGTAAAATTGATAATAGTGAGTGTAATAAATAGAGGAATTGTCGTTCTGTCGATCATGTAAGCATAATATGGCTAATAATATGAGTTAGATTGATAATGATAATAGTAATGTGTACAGTAATTGTCGTTCTATCGATCATATAAGCACAATATGGCTAATAATATGAGTTAGATTGATAATAATAAGAGTAATGAGTATAGTAATTGTCGGTCTATCGATCATATAAGCATAATATGGCTAATAATATGAGTTATATTGACAATAATAAGAGTAATAAGTGTAGTAATTGTCGTTCTATCGATCACATAAGCATAATATGCGTAATAATATGAGTTAGATTGATAATAATAAGAGGAATAAGTATAGTAATTGTCGTTCTATCGAACATATAAGCATACTATGGCTAATAATATGAGTTAGATTGATAATAATAAGAGTAATGAGTATAGTAATTGTCGTTCTATCGATCATATAAGCATAATATGGCTAACAATATGAGTTAGATTTATAATAATAAGAGTAATAAGTATAGTAATTGTAGTTCTATCGATCATATAAGCATAATATGGCTGATAATATGAGTTAGATTGATAATATTAAGAGTAATAAGTATAGTGATTGTCGTCCTATCGATCACATAAACACAATATGGCTAATAATATGAGTTAGATTGATAATAACAAGAGGAATAAGTATAGTAATTGTCGTTCTATCGATCATATAAGCATAATATGGCTAATAATATGAGTTAGATTGATAATAATAAGAGTAATGGGTATAGTAATTGTCGTTCTATCGATCATATGTGCATAATATGGTTAAGAATATGAGTTAGATTTATAATAATAAGAGTAATAAGTATAGTAATTGTAGTTCTATCGATCATATAAGCATAATATGGCTAATAATATGAGTTAGATTGATAATAATGAGAGTAATAAGTATAGTAATTGTCGTTCTATCGATCACATAAGCATAATATGGCTAATAATATGAGTTAGATTGATAATAATAAGAGAAATGAGTAGAGTAATTGTCGTCCTATTGATCATGTCTGCACAATATGGTTAATAATATGAGTAAAATTGATAATAGTGAGTGTAATAAATAGAGGAATTGTCGTTCTGTCGATCATGTAAGCATAATATGGCTAATAATATGAGTTAGATTGATAATGATAATAGTAATGTGTACAGTAATTGTCGTTCTATCGATCATATAAGCACAATATGGCTAATAATATGAGTTAGATTGATAATAATAAGAGTAATGAGTATAGTAATTGTCGGTCTATCGATCATATAAGCATAATATGGCTAATAATATGAGTTATATTGACAATAATAAGAGTAATAAGTGTAGTAATTGTCGTTCTATCGATCACATAAGCATAATATGCGTAATAATATGAGTTAGATTGATAATAATAAGAGGAATAAGTATAGTAATTGTCGTTCTATCGAACATATAAGCATACTATGGCTAATAATATGAGTTAGATTGATAATAATAAGAGTAATGAGTATAGTAATTGTCGTTCTATCGATCATATAAGCATAATATGGCTAACAATATGAGTTAGATTGATAATAATAAGAGTAATGAGTATAGAAATTGTAGTTCAATCGATCATATAAGCATAATATGTCTAATAATATGAGTTAGATTGATAATATTAAGAGTAATAAGTATAGTGATTGTCGTCCTATCGATCACATAAACACAATATGGCTAATAATATGAGTTAGATTGATAATAATAAGAGTAATAGGTATAGTAATTGTCGTTCTATCGATCATATTAGCATAATATGGCTAATAATATGAGTTAAATTGATAATAATAAGAGTAATGAGTATAGTAATTGTAGTTCTATCAATCCTATGTGCATAATATGGTTAAGAATATGAGTTAGATTTATAATAATAAGAGTAATAAGTATAGTAATTGTAGTTCTATCGATCATATAAGCATAATATGGCTAATAATATGAGTTAGATTGATAATAATAAGAGTAATGAGTATAGTAATTGTCGTTCTAGCGATCATATAAGCATAATATGGCTAATAATATGAGTTATATTGATAATAATAAGAGTAATAAGTATAGTGATTGTCGTTCTATCGATCACATAAGCATAATATGGCTAATAATATGAGTTAGATTGATAATAATAAGAGCAATATTTATAGTAATTGTCGTTCTATCGATCACATATGCATAATATGCCTAATAATACGAGTTAGATTGATAATAATAAGAGGAATAAGTATAGTAATTGCCGTTCTATCGATCATATAAGCATAATATGGCTAATAATATGAGTTAGATTGATAATAATAAGAGTAATGAGTATAGTAATTGTAGTTCTATCAATCCTATGTGCATAATATGGTTAAGAATATGAGTTAGATTTATAATAATAAGAGTAATAAGTATAGTAATTGTAGTTCTATCGAACATATAAGCATACTATGGCTAATAATATGAGTTAGATTGATAATAATAAGAGTAATGAGTATAGTAATTGTCGTTCTATCGATCATATAAGCATAATATGGCTAACAATATGAGTTAGATTGATAATAATAAGAGTAATGAGTATAGAAATTGTAGTTCAATCGATCATATAAGCATAATATGTCTAATAATATGAGTTAGATTGATAATATTAAGAGTAATAAGTATAGTGATTGTCGTCCTATCGATCACATAAACACAATATGGCTAATAATATGAGTTAGATTGATAATAATAAGAGTAATAGGTATAGTAATTGTCGTTCTATCGATCATATTAGCATAATATGGCTAATAATATGAGTTAAATTGATAGTAATAAACGTAGTGAGTATAGTAATTGTCGTTCTATCGATCATATAAGCATAATATGGCTAATAATATGAGTTAGATTGATAATAATAAGAGTAATGGGTATAGTAATTGCCGTTCTATCGATCATATAAGCATAATATGGCTAATAATATGAGTTAGATTGATAATAATAAGAGTAATGAGTATAGTAATTGTAGTTCTATCAATCCTATGTGCATAATATGGTTAAGAATATGAGTTAGATTTATAATAATAAGAGTAATAAGTATAGTAATTGTAGTTCTATCGATCATATAAGCATAATATGGCTAATAATATGAGTTAGATTGATAATAATAAGAGTAATGAGTATAGTAATTGTCGTTCTAGCGATCATATAAGCATAATATGGCTAATAATATGAGTTATATTGATAATAATAAGAGTAATAAGTATAGTGATTGTCGTTCTATCGATCACATAAGCATAATATGGCTAATAATATGAGTTAGATTGATAATAATAAGAGCAATATTTATAGTAATTGTCGTTCTATCGATCACATATGCATAATATGCCTAATAATACGAGTTAGATTGATAATAATAAGAGGAATAAGTATAGTAATTGTCGTTCTATCGATCATATAAGCATAATATGGCTAATAATATGAGTTAGATTGATAATAATAAGAGGAATAAGTATAGTAATTGTCGTTCTATCGATCATATAAGCATAATTGGGCTAATAATACGAGTTAGATTGATAATAATAGGAGTAATGAGTAGAGTAATTGTCGTTCTATTGATCACGTCTGCATAATATGGTTAATAATATGAGTTAGATTGATAATAGTGAGTGTAATAAATATAGGAATTGTCGTTCTGTCGATCATGTAAGCATAATATGGCTAATAATATGAGTTAGATTGATAATAATAAGAGTAATGGGTATAGTAATTGCCGTTCTATCGATCATATAAGCATAATATGGCTAATAATATGAGTTATATTGATAATAATAAGAGTAATAAGTATAGTGATTGTCGTTCTATCGATCACATAAGCATAATACGGCTAATAATATGAGTTAGATTGATAATAATAAGAGCAATATTTATAGTAATTGTCGTTCTATCGATCACATATGCATAATATGCCTAATAATACGAGTTAGATTGATAATAATAAGAGGAATAAGTATAGTAATTGTCGTTCTATCGATCATATAAGCATAATATGGCTAATAATATGAGTTAGATTGATAATAATAAGAGAAATGAGTAGAGTAATTGTCGTTCTATTGATCACGTCTGCATAATATGGTTAATAATATGAGTTAGATTGATAATAGTGAGTGTAATAAATATAGGAATTGTCGTTCTGTCGATCATGTAAGCATAATATGGCTAATAATATGAGTTATATTGATAATAATAAGAGTAATAAGTATAGTGATTGTCGTTCTATCGATCACATAAGCATAATATGGCTAATAATATGAGTTTGATTGATAATAATAAGAGCAATATTTATAGTAATTGTCGTTCTATCGATCACATATGCATAATATGCCTAATAATACGAGTTAGATTGATAATAATAAGAGGAATAAGTATAGTAATTGTCGTTCTATCGATCATATAAGCATAATATGGCTAATAATATGAGTTAGATTGATAATAATAAGAGAAATGAGTAGAGTAATTGTCGTTCTATTGATCACGTCTGCATAATATGGTTAATAATATGAGTTAGATTGATAATAGTGAGTGTAATAAATATAGGAATTGTCGTTCTGTCGATCATGTAAGCATAATATGGCTAATAATATGAGTTAGATTGATAATAATAATAGTAATGTGTATAGTAATTGTCGTTCTATCGATCATATAAGCATAATATGGCTAATAATATGAGTTAGATTGATAATAATAAGAGTAATGAGTATAGTAATTGTCGTTCTAGCGATCATATAAGCATAATATGGCTAATAATATGAGTTATATTGATAATAATAAGAGTAATAAGTATAGTGATTGTCGTTCTATCGATCACATAAGCATAATATGGCTAATAATACGAGTTAGATTGATAATAATAAGAGAAATGAGTAGAGTAATTGTCGTTCTATTGATCACGTCTGCATAATATGGTTAATAATATGAGTTAGATTGATAATAGTGAGTGTAATAAATATAGGAATTGTCGTTCTGTCAATCATGTAAGCATAATATGGCTAATCATATGAGTTAGATTGATAATAATAATAGTAATGTGTATAGTAATTGTCGTTCTATCGATCATATAAGCATAATATGGCTAATAATATGAGTTAGATTGATAATAATAAGAGTAATGAGTATAGGAATTGTAGTTCTATCAATCCTATGTGCATAATATGGTTAAGAATATGAGTTAGATTTATAATAATAAGAGTAATAAGTATAGTAATTGTAGTTCTATCGGTCATATAAGCATAATATGGCTGATAATATGAGTTAGATTGATAATATTAAGAGTAATAAGTATAGTGATTGTCGTCCTATCGATCACATAAACACAATATGGCTAATAATATGAGTTAGATTGATAATAATAAGAGGAATAAGTATAGTAATTGTCGTTCTATCGATCATATAAGCATAATATGGCTAATAATATGAGTTAGATTGATAATAATAAGAGTAATGAGTATAGTAATTGTCGTTCTATCGATCATATAAGCATAATATGGCTAACAATATGAGTTATATTGATAATAATAAGAGGAATAAGTATAGTAATTGTCGTTCTATCGATCATATAATCATAATATGGCTAATAATATGAGTTAGATTGATAATAATAAGAGTAATGGGTATAGTAATTGTCGTTCTATCGATCATATAAGCATAATATGGCTAATAATATGAGTTAGATTGATAATAATAAGAGTAATGGGTATAGTAATTGTCGTTCTATCGATCATATAAGCATAATATGGCTAATAATATGAGTTAGATTGATAATAATAAGAGTAATGAGTATAGTAATTGTCGTTCTAGCGATCATATAAGCATAATATGGCTAATAATATGAGTTATATTGATAATAATAAGAGTAATAAGTATAGTGATTGTCGTTCTATCGATCACATAAGCATAATATGGCTAATAATATGAGTTAGATTGATAATAATAAGAGCAATATTTATAGTAATTGTCGTTCTATCGATCACATATGCATAATATGTCTAATAATACGAGTTAGATTGATAATAATAAGAGGAATAAGTATAGTAATTGTCGTTCTATCGATCATATAAGCATAATATGACTAATAATATGAGTTAGATTGATAATAATAAGAGAAATGTGTAGAGTAATTGTCGTTCTATTGATCACGTCTGCATAATATGGTTAATAATATGAGTTAGATTGATAATAGTGAGTGTAATAAATATAGGAATTGTCGTTCTGTCGATCATGTAAGCATAATATGGCTAATAATATGAGTTAGATTGATAATAATAATAGTAATGTGTATAGTAATTGTCGTTCTATCGATCATATAAGCATAATATGGCTAATAATATGAGTTAGATTGATAATAATAAGAGTAATGAGTATAGGAATTGTAGTTCTATCAATCCTATGTGCATAATATGGTTAAGAATATGAGTTAGATTTATAATAATAAGAGTAATAAGTATAGTAATTGTAGTTCTATCGGTCATATAAGCATAATATGGCTGATAATATGAGTTAGATTGATAATATTAAGAGTAATAAGTATAGTGATTGTCGTCCTATCGATCACATAAACACAATATGGCTAATAATATGAGTTAGATTGATAATAATAAGAGGAATAAGTATAGTAATTGTCGTTCTATCGATCATATAAGCATAATATGGCTAATAATATGAGTTAGATTGATAATAATAAGAGTAATGGGTATAGTAATTGACGTTCTATCGATCATATAGGCATAATATGGCTAATAATATGAGTTAGATTGATAATAATAGGAGTAATGAGTATAGTAATTGTCGTTCTATCGATCATATAAGCATAATATGGCTAATAATATGAGTTAGATTGATAATAATAAGAGTAATGAGTATAGTAATTGTCGTTCTATCGATCATATAAGCATAATATGGCTAACAATATGAGTTATATTGATAATAATAAGAGGAATAAGTATAGTAATTGTCGTTCTATCGATCATATAATCATAATATGGCTAATAATATGAGTTATATTGATAATAATAAGAGTAATAAGTATAGTGATTGTCGTTCTATCGATCACATAAGCATAATATGGCTAATAATATGAGTTAGATTGATAATAATAAGAGCAATATTTATAGTAATTGTCGTTCTATCGATCACATATGCATAATATGTCTAATAATACGAGTTAGATTGATCATAATAAGAGGAATAAGTATAGTAATTGTCGTTCTATCGATCATATAAGCATAATATGACTAATAATATGAGTTAGATTGATAATAATAAGAGAAATGTGTAGAGTAATTGTCGTTCTATTGATCACGTCTGCATAATATGGTTAATAATATGAGTTAGATTGATAATAGTGAGTGTAATAAATATAGGAATTGTCGTTCTGTCGATCATGTAAGCATAATATGGCTAATAATATGAGTTAGATTGATAATAATAATAGTAATGTGTATAGTAATTGTCGTTCTATCGATCATATAAGCATAATATGGCTAATAATATGAGTTAGATTGATAATAATAAGAGTAATGAGTATAGGAATTGTAGTTCTATCAATCCTATGTGCATAATATGGTTAAGAATATGAGTTAGATTTATAATAATAAGAGTAATAAGTATAGTAATTGTAGTTCTATCGGTCATATAAGCATAATATGGCTGATAACATGAGTTAGATTGATAATATTAAGAGTAATAAGTATAGTGATTGTCGTCCTATCGATCACATAAACACAATATGGCTAATAATATGAGTTAGATTGATAATAATAAGAGGAATAAGTATAGTAATTGTCGTTCTATCGATCATATAAGCATAATATGGCTAATAATATGAGTTAGATTGATAATAATAAGAGAAATGGGTATAGTAATTGTCGTTCTATCGATCATATAAGCATAATATGGCTAATAATATGAGTTAGGTTGATAATAATAGGAGTAATGAGTATAGTAATTGTCGTTCTATCGATCATATAAGCATAATATGGCTAATAATATGAGTTAGATTGATAATAATAAGAGTAATGAGTATAGTAATTGTCGTTCTATCGATCATATAAGCATAATATGGCTAACAATATGAGTTATATTGATAATAATAAGAGGAATAAGTATAGTAATTGTCGTTCTATCGATCATATAAGCATAATATGGCTAATAATATGAGTTAGATTGATAATAATAAGAGTAATGGGTATAGTAATTGTCGTTCTATCGATCATATAAGCATAATATGGCTAATAATATGAGTTAGATTGATAATAATAAGAGTAATGGGTATAGTAATTGTCGTTCTATCGATCATATAAGCATAATATGGCTAACAATATGAGTTAGATTGATAATAATAAGAGTAATGAGTATAGAAATTGTAGTTCTATCGATCATATCTGCATAATATGGTTTATAATATGAGTTAGATTGATAATATTAAGATTAATAAGTATAGTATTTGTCGGTCTAGCGATCATATAAGCATAATATGGCTAATAATATGAGTTATATTGATAATATTAAGAGTAATAAGTATAGTGATTGTCGTCCTATCGATCACATAAACACAATATGGCTAATAATATGAGTTAGATTGATAATAATAAGAGGAATAAGTATAGTAATTGTCGTTCTATCGATCATATAAGCATAATATGGCTAATAATATGAGTTAGATTGATAATAATAAGAGTAATGGGTATAGTAATTGTCGTTCTATCGATCATATAAGCATAATATGGCTAATAATATGAGTTAGATTGATAATAATAAGAGAAATGAGTAGAGTAATTGTCGTCCTATTGATCATGTCTGCACAATATGGTTAATAATATGAGTAAGATTGATAATAGTGAGTGTAATAAATAGAGGAATTGTCGTTCTGTCGATCATGTAAGCATAATATGGCTAATAATATGAGTTAGATTGATAATAATAATAGTAATGTGTACAGTAATTGTCGTTCTATCGATCATATAAGCACAATATGGCTAATAATATGAGTTAGATTGATAATAATAAGAGTAATGAGTATAGTAATTGTCGGTCTATCGATCATATAAGCATAATATGGCTAATAATATGAGTTATATTGACAATAATAAGAGTAATAAGTGTAGTAATTGTCGTTCTATTGATCACATAAGCATAATATGCGTAATAATATGAGTTAGATTCATAATAATAAGAGGAATAAGTATAGTAATTGTCGTTCTATCGAACATATAAGCATACTATGGCTAATAATATGAGTTAGATTGATAATAATAAGAGTAATGAGTATAGTAATTGTCGTTCTATCGATCATATAAGCATAATATGGCTAACAATATGAGTTAGATTGATAATAATAAGAGTAATGAGTATAGAAATTGTAGTTCAATCGATCATATAAGCATAATATGTCTAATAATATGAGTTAGATTGATAATATTAAGAGTAATAAGTATAGTGATTGTCGTCCTATCGATCACATAAACACAATATGGCTAATAATATGAGTTAGATTGATAATAATAAGAGTAATAGGTATAGTAATTGTCGTTCTATCGATCATATTAGCATAATATGGCTAATAATATGAGTTAAATTGATAGTAATAAACGTAGTGAGTATAGTAATTGTCGTTCTATCGATCATATAAGCATAATATGGCTAATAATATGAGTTAGATTGATAATAATAAGAGTAATGGGTATAGTAATTGCCGTTCTATCGATCATATAAGCATAATATGGCTAATAATATGAGTTAGATTGATAATAATAAGAGTAATGAGTATAGTAATTGTAGTTCTATCAATCCTATGTGCATAATATGGTTAAGAATATGAGTTAGATTTATAATAATAAGAGTAATAAGTATAGTAATTGTAGTTCTATCGATCATATAAGCATAATATGGCTAATAATATGAGTTAGATTGATAATAATAAGAGTAATGAGTATAGTAATTGTCGTTCTAGCGATCATATAAGCATAATATGGCTAATAATATGAGTTATATTGATAATAATAAGAGTAATAAGTATAGTGATTGTCGTTCTATCGATCACATAAGCATAATATGGCTAATAATATGAGTTAGATTGATAATAATAAGAGCAATATTTATAGTAATTGTCGTTCTATCGATCACATATGCATAATATGCCTAATAATACGAGTTAGATTGATAATAATAAGAGGAATAAGTATAGTAATTGCCGTTCTATCGATCATATAAGCATAATATGGCTAATAATATGAGTTAGATTGATAATAATAAGAGTAATGAGTATAGTAATTGTAGTTCTATCAATCCTATGTGCATAATATGGTTAAGAATATGAGTTAGATTTATAATAATAAGAGTAATAAGTATAGTAATTGTAGTTCTATCGAACATATAAGCATACTATGGCTAATAATATGAGTTAGATTGATAATAATAAGAGTAATGAGTATAGTAATTGTCGTTCTATCGATCATATAAGCATAATATGGCTAACAATATGAGTTAGATTGATAATAATAAGAGTAATGAGTATAGAAATTGTAGTTCAATCGATCATATAAGCATAATATGTCTAATAATATGAGTTAGATTGATAATATTAAGAGTAATAAGTATAGTGATTGTCGTCCTATCGATCACATAAACACAATATGGCTAATAATATGAGTTAGATTGATAATAATAAGAGTAATAGGTATAGTAATTGTCGTTCTAGCGATCATATAAGCATAATATGGCTAATAATATGAGTTATATTGATAATAATAAGAGTAATAAGTATAGTGATTGTCGTTCTATCGATCACATAAGCATAATATGGCTAATAATATGAGTTAGATTGATAATAATAAGAGCAATATTTATAGTAATTGTCGTTCTATCGATCACATATGCATAATATGTCTAATAATACGAGTTAGATTGATAATAATAAGAGGAATAAGTATAGTAATTGTCGTTCTATCGATCATATAAGCATAATATGACTAATAATATGAGTTAGATTGATAATAATAAGAGAAATGTGTAGAGTAATTGTCGTTCTATTGATCACGTCTGCATAATATGGTTAATAATATGAGTTAGATTGATAATAGTGAGTGTAATAAATATAGGAATTGTCGTTCTGTCGATCATGTAAGCATAATATGGCTAATAATATGAGTTAGATTGATAATAATAATAGTAATGTGTATAGTAATTGTCGTTCTATCGATCATATAAGCATAATATGGCTAATAATATGAGTTAGATTGATAATAATAAGAGTAATGAGTATAGGAATTGTAGTTCTATCAATCCTATGTGCATAATATGGTTAAGAATATGAGTTAGATTTATAATAATAAGAGTAATAAGTATAGTAATTGTAGTTCTATCGGTCATATAAGCATAATATGGCTGATAACATGAGTTAGATTGATAATATTAAGAGTAATAAGTATAGTGATTGTCGTCCTATCGATCACATAAACACAATATGGCTAATAATATGAGTTAGATTGATAATAATAAGAGGAATAAGTATAGTAATTGTCGTTCTATCGATCATATAAGCATAATATGGCTAATAATATGAGTTAGATTGATAATAATAAGAGAAATGGGTATAGTAATTGTCGTTCTATCGATCATATAAGCATAATATGGCTAATAATATGAGTTAGGTTGATAATAATAGGAGTAATGAGTATAGTAATTGTCGTTCTATCGATCATATAAGCATAATATGGCTAATAATATGAGTTAGATTGATAATAATAAGAGTAATGAGTATAGTAATTGTCGTTCTATCGATCATATAAGCATAATATGGCTAACAATATGAGTTATATTGATAATAATAAGAGGAATAAGTATAGTAATTGTCGTTCTATCGATCATATAAGCATAATATGGCTAATAATATGAGTTAGATTGATAATAATAAGAGTAATGGGTATAGTAATTGTCGTTCTATCGATCATATAAGCATAATATGGCTAATAATATGAGTTAGATTGATAATAATAAGAGTAATGGGTATAGTAATTGTCGTTCTATCGATCATATAAGCATAATATGGCTAACAATATGAGTTAGATTGATAATAATAAGAGTAATGAGTATAGAAATTGTAGTTCTATCGATCATATCTGCATAATATGGTTTATAATATGAGTTAGATTGATAATATTAAGATTAATAAGTATAGTATTTGTCGTCTAGCGATCATATAAGCATAATATGGCTAATAATATGAGTTATATTGATAATATTAAGAGTAATAAGTATAGTGATTGTCGTCCTATCGATCACATAAACACAATATGGCTAATAATATGAGTTAGATTGATAATAATAAGAGGAATAAGTATAGTAATTGTCGTTCTATCGATCATATAAGCATAATATGGCTAATAATATGAGTTAGATTGATAATAATAAGAGTAATGGGTATAGTAATTGTCGTTCTATCGATCATATAAGCATAATATGGCTAATAATATGAGTTAGATTGATAATAATAAGAGAAATGAGTAGAGTAATTGTCGTCCTATTGATCATGTCTGCACAATATGGTTAATAATATGAGTAAGATTGACAATAGTGAGTGTAATAAATAGAGGAATTGTCGTTCTGTCGATCATGTAAGCATAATATGGCTAATAATATGAGTTAGATTGATAATAATAATAGTAATGTGTACAGTAATTGTCGTTCTATCGATCATATAAGCACAATATGGCTAATAATATGAGTTAGATTGATAATAATAAGAGTAATGAGTATAGTAATTGTCGGTCTATCGATCATATAAGCATAATATGGCTAATAATATGAGTTATATTGACAATAATAAGAGTAATAAGTGTAGTAATTGTCGTTCTATTGATCACATAAGCATAATATGCGTAATAATATGAGTTAGATTCATAATAATAAGAGGAATAAGTATAGTAATTGTCGTTCTATCGAACATATAAGCATACTATGGCTAATAATATGAGTTAGATTGATAATAATAAGAGTAATGAGTATAGTAATTGTCGTTCTATCGATCATATAAGCATAATATGGCTAACAATATGAGTTAGATTGATAATAATAAGAGTAATGAGTATAGAAATTGTAGTTCAATCGATCATATAAGCATAATATGTCTAATAATATGAGTTAGATTGATAATATTAAGAGTAATAAGTATAGTGATTGTCGTCCTATCGATCACATAAACACAATATGGCTAATAATATGAGTTAGATTGATAATAATAAGAGTAATAGGTATAGTAATTGTCGTTCTATCGATCATATTAGCATAATATGGCTAATAATATGAGTTAAATTGATAGTAATAAACGTAGTGAGTATAGTAATTGTCGTTCTATCGATCATATAAGCATAATATGGCTAATAATATGAGTTAGATTGATAATAATAAGAGTAATGGGTATAGTAATTGCCGTTCTATCGATCATATAAGCATAATATGGCTAATAATATGAGTTAGATTGATAATAATAAGAGTAATGAGTATAGTAATTGTAGTTCTATCAATCCTATGTGCATAATATGGTTAAGAATATGAGTTAGATTTATAATAATAAGAGTAATAAGTATAGTAATTGTAGTTCTATCGATCATATAAGCATAATATGGCTAATAATATGAGTTAGATTGATAATAATAAGAGTAATGAGTATAGTAATTGTCGTTCTAGCGATCATATAAGCATAATATGGCTAATAATATGAGTTATATTGATAATAATAAGAGTAATAAGTATAGTGATTGTCGTTCTATCGATCACATAAGCATAATATGGCTAATAATATGAGTTAGATTGATAATAATAAGAGCAATATTTATAGTAATTGTCGTTCTATCGATCACATATGCATAATATGCCTAATAATACGAGTTAGATTGATAATAATAAGAGGAATAAGTATAGTAATTGCCGTTCTATCGATCATATAAGCATAATATGGCTAATAATATGAGTTAGATTGATAATAATAAGAGTAATGAGTATAGTAATTGTAGTTCTATCAATCCTATGTGCATAATATGGTTAAGAATATGAGTTAGATTTATAATAATAAGAGTAATAAGTATAGTAATTGTAGTTCTATCGAACATATAAGCATACTATGGCTAATAATATGAGTTAGATTGATAATAATAAGAGTAATGAGTATAGTAATTGTCGTTCTATCGATCATATAAGCATAATATGGCTAACAATATGAGTTAGATTGATAATAATAAGAGTAATGAGTATAGAAATTGTAGTTCAATCGATCATATAAGCATAATATGTCTAATAATATGAGTTAGATTGATAATATTAAGAGTAATAAGTATAGTGATTGTCGTCCTATCGATCACATAAACACAATATGGCTAATAATATGAGTTAGATTGATAATAATAAGAGTAATAGGTATAGTAATTGTCGTTCTATCGATCATATTAGCATAATATGGCTAATAATATGAGTTAAATTGATAGTAATAAACGTAGTGAGTATAGTAATTGTCGTTCTATCGATCATATAAGCATAATATGGCTAATAATATGAGTTAGATTGATAATAATAAGAGTAATGGGTATAGTAATTGCCGTTCTATCGATCATATAAGCATAATATGGCTAATAATATGAGTTAGATTGATAATAATAAGAGTAATGAGTATAGTAATTGTAGTTCTATCAATCCTATGTGCATAATATGGTTAAGAATATGAGTTAGATTTATAATAATAAGAGTAATAAGTATAGTAATTGTAGTTCTATCGATCATATAAGCATAATATGGCTAATAATATGAGTTAGATTGATAATAATAAGAGTAATGAGTATAGTAATTGTCGTTCTAGCGATCATATAAGCATAATATGGCTAATAATATGAGTTATATTAATAATAATAAGAGTAATAAGTATAGTGATTGTCGTTCTATCGATCACATAAGCATAATATGGCTAATAATATGAGTTAGATTGATAATAATAAGAGCAATATTTATAGTAATTGTCGTTCTATCGATCACATATGCATAATATGCCTAATAATACGAGTTAGATTGATAATAATAAGAGGAATAAGTATAGTAATTGTCGTTCTATCGATCATATAAGCATAATATGGCTAATAATAAGAGTTAGATTGATAATAATAAGAGGAATAAGTATAGTAATTGTCGTTCTATCGATCATATAAGCATAATTGGGCTAATAATACGAGTTAGATTGATAATAATAGGAGTAATGAGTAGAGTAATTGTCGTTCTATTGATCACGTCTGCATAATATGGTTAATAATATGAGTTAGATTGATAATAGTGAGTGTAATAAATATAGGAATTGTCGTTCTGTCGATCATGTAAGCATAATATGGCTAATAATATGAGTTAGATTGATAATAATAAGAGTAATGGGTATAGTAATTGCCGTTCTATCGATCATATAAGCATAATATGGCTAATAATATGAGTTATATTGATAATAATAAGAGTAATAAGTATAGTGATTGTCGTTCTATCGATCACATAAGCATAATACGGCTAATAATATGAGTTAGATTGATAATAATAAGAGCAATATTTATAGTAATTGTCGTTCTATCGATCACATATGCATAATATGCCTAATAATACGAGTTAGATTGATAATAATAAGAGGAATAAGTATAGTAATTGTCGTTCTATCGATCATATAAGCATAATATGGCTAATAATATGAGTTAGATTGATAATAATAAGAGAAATGAGTAGAGTAATTGTCGTTCTATTGATCACGTCTGCATAATATGGTTAATAATATGAGTTAGATTGATAATAGTGAGTGTAATAAATATAGGAATTGTCGTTCTGTCGATCATGTAAGCATAATATGGCTAATAATATGAGTTATATTGATAATAATAAGAGTAATAAGTATAGTGATTGTCGTTCTATCGATCACATAAGCATAATATGGCTAATAATATGAGTTTGATTGATAATAATAAGAGCAATATTTATAGTAATTGTCGTTCTATCGATCACATATGCATAATATGCCTAATAATACGAGTTAGATTGATAATAATAAGAGGAATAAGTATAGTAATTGTCGTTCTATCGATCATATAAGCATAATATGGCTAATAATATGAGTTAGATTGATAATAATAAGAGAAATGAGTAGAGTAATTGTCGTTCTATTGATCACGTCTGCATAATATGGTTAATAATATGAGTTAGATTGATAATAGTGAGTGTAATAAATATAGGAATTGTCGCTCTGTCGATCATGTAAGCATAATATGGCTAATAATATGAGTTAGATTGATAATAATAATAGTAATGTGTATAGTAATTGTCGTTCTATCGATCATATAAGCATAATATGGCTAATAATATGAGTTAGATTGATAATAATAAGAGTAATGAGTATAGTAATTGTCGTTCTAGCGATCATATAAGCATAATATGGCTAATAATATGAGTTATATTGATAATAATAAGAGTAATAAGTATAGTGATTGTCGTTCTATCGATCACATAAGCATAATATGGCTAATAATACGAGTTAGATTGATAATAATAAGAGAAATGAGTAGAGTAATTGTCGTTCTATTGATCACGTCTGCATAATATGGTTAATAATATGAGTTAGATTGATAATAGTGAGTGTAATAAATATAGGAATTGTCGTTCTGTCAATCATGTAAGCATAATATGGCTAATCATATGAGTTAGATTGATAATAATAATAGTAATGTGTATAGTAATTGTCGTTCTATCGATCATATAAGCATAATATGGCTAATAATATGAGTTAGATTGATAATAATAAGAGTAATGAGTATAGGAATTGTAGTTCTATCAATCCTATGTGCATAATATGGTTAAGAATATGAGTTAGATTTATAATAATAAGAGTAATAAGTATAGTAATTGTAGTTCTATCGGTCATATAAGCATAATATGGCTGATAATATGAGTTAGATTGATAATATTAAGAGTAATAAGTATAGTGATTGTCGTCCTATCGATCACATAAACACAATATGGCTAATAATATGAGTTAGATTGATAATAATAAGAGGAATAAGTATAGTAATTGTCGTTCTATCGATCATATAAGCATAATATGGCTAATAATATGAGTTAGATTGATAATAATAAGAGAAATGAGTAGAGTAATTGTCGTTCTATTGATCACGTCTGCATAATATGGTTAATAATATGAGTTAGATTGATAATAGTGAGTGTAATAAATATAGGAATTGTCGTTCTGTCGATCATGTAAGCATAATATGGCTAATAATATGAGTTATATTGATAATAATAAGAGTAATAAGTATAGTGATTGTCGTTCTATCGATCACATAAGCATAATATGGCTAATAATATGAGTTTGATTGATAATAATAAGAGCAATATTTATAGTAATTGTCGTTCTATCGATCACATATGCATAATATGCCTAATAATACGAGTTAGATTGATAATAATAAGAGGAATAAGTATAGTAATTGTCGTTCTATCGATCATATAAGCATAATATGGCTAATAATATGAGTTAGATTGATAATAATAAGAGAAATGAGTAGAGTAATTGTCGTTCTATTGATCACGTCTGCATAATATGGTTAATAATATGAGTTAGATTGATAATAGTGAGTGTAATAAATATAGGAATTGTCGTTCTGTCGATCATGTAAGCATAATATGGCTAATAATATGAGTTAGATTGATAATAATAAGAGTAATGAGTATAGGAATTGTAGTTCTATCAATCCTATGTGCATAATATGGTTAAGAATATGAGTTAGATTTATAATAATAAGAGTAATAAGTATAGTAATTGTAGTTCTATCGGTCATATAAGCATAATATGGCTAATAATATGAGTTAGATTGATAATAATAAGAGTAATGGGTATAGTAATTGACGTTCTATCGATCATATAGGCATAATATGGCTAATAATATGAGTTAGATTGATAATAATAGGAGTAATGAGTATAGTAATTGTCGTTCTATCGATCATATAAGCATAATATGGCTAATAATATGAGTTAGATTGATAATAATAAGAGTAATGAGTATAGTAATTGTCGTTCTATCGATCATATAAGCATAATATGGCTAACAATATGAGTTATATTGATAATAATAAGAGGAATAAGTACAGTAATTGTCGTTCTATCGATCATATAATCATAATATGGCTAATAATATGAGTTAGATTGATAATAATAAGAGTAATGGGTATAGTAATTGTCGTTCTATCGATCATATAAGCATAATATGGCTAATAATATGAGTTAGATTGATAATAATAAGAGTAATGGGTATAGTAATTGTCGTTCTATCGATCATATAAGCATAATATGGCTAATAATATGAGTTAGATTGATAATAATAAGAGTAATGAGTATAGTAATTGTCGTTCTAGGGATCATATAAGCATAATATGGCTAATAATATGAGTTATATTGATAATAATAAGAGTAATAAGTATAGTGATTGTCGTTCTATCGATCACATAAGCATAATATGGCTAATAATATGAGTTAGATTGATAATAATAAGAGCAATATTTATAGTAATTGTCGTTCTATCGATCACATATGCATAATATGTCTAATAATACGAGTTAGATTGATAATAATAAGAGTAATAAGTATAGTAATTGTCGTTCTATCGATCATATAAGCATAATATGACTAATAATATGAGTTAGATTGATAATAATAAGAGAAATGAGTAGAGTAATTGTCGTTCTATTGATCACGTCTGCATAATATGGTTAATAATATGAGTTAGATGGATAATAGTGAGTGTAATAAATATAGGAATTGTCGTTCTGTCGATCATGTAAGCATAATATGGCTAATAATATGAGTTAGATTGATAATAATAATAGTAATGTGTATAGTAATTGTCGTTCTATCGATCATATAAGCATAATATGGCTAATAATATGAGTTAGATTGATAATAATAAGAGTAATGAGTATAGGAATTGTAGTTCTATCAATCCTATGTGCATAATATGGTTAAGAATATGAGTTAGATTTATAATAATAAGAGTAATAAGTATAGTAATTGTAGTTCTATCGGTCATATAAGCATAATATGGCTGATAACATGAGTTAGATTGATAATATTAAGAGTAATAAGTATAGTGATTGTCGTCCTATCGATCACATAAACACAATATGGCTAATAATATGAGTTAGATTGATAATAATAAGAGGAATAAGTATAGTAATTGTCGTTCTATCGATCATATAAGCATAATATGGCTAATAATATGAGTTAGATTGATAATAATAAGAGAAATGGGTATAGTAATTGTCGTTCTATCGATCATATAAGCATAATATGGCTAATAATATGAGTTAGATTGATAATAATAAGAGTAATGGGTATAGTAATTGTCGTTCTATCGATCATATAAGCATAATATGGCTAACAATATGAGTTAGATTGATAATAATAAGAGTAATGAGTATAGAAATTGTAGTTCTATCGATCATATCTGCATAATATGGTTAATAATATGAGTTAGATTGATAATATTAAGATTAATAAGTATAGTATTTGTCGGTCTAGCGATCATATAAGCATAATATGGCTAATAATATGAGTTATATTGATAATATTAAGAGTAATAAGTATAGTGATTGTCGTCCTATCGATCACATAAACACAATATGGCTAATAATATGAGTTAGATTGATAATAATAAGAGGAATAAGTATAGTAATTGTCGTTCTATCGATCATATAAGCATAATATGGCTAATAATATGAGTTAGATTGATAATAATAAGAGTAATGGGTATAGTAATTGTCGTTCTATCGATCATATAAGCATAATATGGCTAATAATATGAGTTAGATTGGTAATAATAGGAGTAATGAGTATAGTAATTGTCGTTCTATCGATCATATAAGCATAATATGGCTAATAATATGAGTTAGATTGATAATAATAAGAGTAATGAGTATAGTAATTGTCGTTCTATCGATCATATAAGCACAATATGGCTAATAATATGAGTTAGATTGATAATAATAAGAGTAATGAGTATAGTAATTGTCGTTCTATCGATCATATAAGCATAATATGGCTGATAATATGAGTTAGATTGATAATAATAAGAGTAATGGGTATAGTAATTGTCGTTCTATCGATCATATAAGCATAATATGGCTAATAATATGAGTTAGATTGATAATAATAAGAGTAATGGGTATAGTAATTGTCGTTCTATCGATCATATAAGCATAATATGGCTAACAATATGAGTTAGATTGATAATAATAAGAGTAATGAGTATAGAAATTGTAGTTCTATCGATCATATCTGCATAATATGGTTAATAATATGAGTTAGATTGATAATATTAACACTTTGCCGGCCGCACAGTTCTCGAATCGCCGTCGCGCTGCCGCCGGCGAGATTCACGCAAGTTGTTGCAATATAATTATTATTAAAAAAGGCATTGAAGTAACTGTTACGCCATTTTTATTGCATAATCTTACATTTTTTAATTATTATTTAAACATTTTACTTAAAAAATTTAACCTTTAGGATCTATTCTTTTTTGTGTGATAAATTTCGAATTGTCTCACAACGATATCACTTCCACTGTCTAAATCACTATCGATATCTCTATCAGAACTATTCTCCACGTCTGGTAACGGAACAGCATATATTTCCTCGGTGTATGACATTTCGAAAGAGATTTTATAATTTTTAATAAATTTAACGTAAGCTTCCGATATTCGAAGGCAGTGACGGACAGTGTCAAACTAACCGAACAAGCTCCCGCTTCGATGCGGCTGGCAGAGTATTTAAATATTTCAGTAAAACACAATATGGTAAATTGGGAGTGTAAAACAGTTGAAACCACAGTTCCCTATTCGTCAAACATTATTCTGCAACAATGTATCTCCCTACACAAACATGGAAATTAAGCATTACCGCTGGAGAAAAAAAAGTCACGCGTACGTGATAGCGGCCGAAAACGGTTGGCAGAAGAAAGTCACGTATACGTGACAGCGGCCGGCAAAGTGTTAAGATTAATAAGTATAGTATTTGTCGGTCTAGCGATCATATAAGCATAATATGGCTAATAATATGAGTTAGATTGATAATAATAAGAGTAATAAGTATAGTGATTGTCGTCCTATCGATCACATAAACACAATATGGCTAATAATATGAGTTAGATTGATAATAATAAGAGGAATAAGTATAGTAATTGTCGTTCTATCGATCATATAAGCATAATATGGCTAATAATATGAGTTAGATTGATAATAATAAGAGTAATGGGTATAGTAATTGTCGTTCTATCGATCATATAAGCATAATATGGCTAATAATATGAGTTAGATTGGTAATAATAGGAGTAATGAGTATAGTAATTGTCGTTCTATCGATCATATAAGCACAATATGGCTAATAATATGAGTTAGATTGATAATAATAAGAGCAATATTTATAGTAATTGTCGTTCTATCGATCACATATGCATAATATGGCTAGTAATATGAGTTAGATTGATAATATTAAGAGTAATAAGTATAGTATTTGTCGGTCTATCGATCATATAAGCATAATGTGGCTAATAATATGAGTTATATTGATAATAATAAGAGTAATGAGTACAGTAATTGTAGTTCTATCAATCCTATGTGCATAATATGGTTAAGAATATGAGTTAGATTTATAATAATGAGAGTAATAAGTATAGTAATTGTAGTTCTATCGATCATATAAGCATAATATGGCTAATAATATGAGTTAGATTGATAATATTAAGAGTAATAAGTATAGTGATTGTCGTCCTATCGATCACATAAACACAATATGGCTAATAATATGAGTTAGATTGATAATAATAAGAGTAGTGAGTATAGTAATTGTCGTTCTATCGATCATATAAGCATAATATGGCTAATAATATGAGTTAGATTGATAATAATAGCAGTAATGGGTATAGTAATTGCCGTTCTATCGATCATATAAGCATAATACGGCTAATAATATGAGTTAGAGTGATAATAATAAGAGTAATGAGTACAGTAATTGTAGTTCTATCAATCCTATGTGCATAATATGGTTAAGAATATGAGTTAGATTTATAATAATGAGAGTAATAAGTATAGTAATTGTAGTTCTATCGATCATATAAGCATAATATGGCTAATAATATGAGTTAGATTGATAATAATAAGAGGAATAAGTATAGTAATTGTCGTTCTATCGATCATATAAGCATAATATGGCTAATATTATGAGTTAGATTGATAATAATAAGAGTAATGAGTATAGTAATTGTCGTTCTATCGATCATATAAGCATAATATGGCTAACAATATGAGTTAGATTGATAATAATAAGAGTAATGAGTATAGAAATTGTAGTTCTATCGATCATATCTGCATAATATGGTTAATAATATGAGTTAGATTGATAATATTAAGATTAATAAGTATAGTATTTGTCGGTCTAGCGATCATATAAGCATAATATGGCTAATAATATGAGTTATATTGATAATAATAAGAGTAATAAGTATAGTGATTGTCGTTCTATCGATCACATAAGCATAATATGGCTAATAATATGAGTTAGATTGATAATAATAAGAGCAATATTTATAGTAATTGTCGTTCTATCGATCACATATGCATAATATGGCTAGTAATATGAGTTAGATTGATAATATTAAGAGTAATAAGTATAATATTTGTCGGTCTATCGATCATATAAGCATAATATGGCTAATAATATGAGTTATATTGATAATAATAAGAGTAATAAGTATAGTGGTTGTCGTTCTATCGATCACATAAGCATAATATGGCTAATAATATGAGTTAGATTGATAATAATAAGAGCAATATTTATAGTAATTGTCGTTCTATCGATCGTATAAGCATAATATGGCTAATAATATGAGTTAAATTGATAATAATAAGAGTAATAAGTATAGTATTTGTCGGTCTATCGATCATATAAGCATAATATGGCTAATAATATGAGTTAGATTGATAACATTAAGAGTAATATGTATAGTGATTGTCGTCCTATCCATCACATAAACACAATATGGCTAATAATATGAGTTAGATTGATAATAATAAGAGTAATAAGTATAGTAATTGTCGTTCTATCGATCATATAAGCATAATATGGCTAATAATATGAGTTAAATTGATAATAATAAGAGTAATAAGTATAGTAATTGTAGTTCTATCGATCATATAAGCATAATATGGCTAATAATATGAGTTAGATTGATAATAATGAGAGTAATAAGTATAGTAATTTTCGTTCTATCGATCACATAAGCATAATATGGCTAATAATATGAGTTAGATTGAAGATAATAAGAGGAATAAGTATAGTAATTGTCGTTCTATCGATCATATAAGCATAATATGGCTAATATTATGAGTTAGATTGATAATAATAAGAGTAATGAGTATAGTAATTGTCGTTCTATCGATCATATAAGCATAATATGGCTAATAATATGAGTCAGATTGATAATAATAAGAGTAATGAGTATAGTAATTGTCGTTCTATCGATCATATAAGCATAATATGGCTAATAATATGAGTTAGACTGATAATAATAAGAGTAATGAGTATAGTTATTGTCGTTCTATTGATCATGTCTGCATAATATGGTTAATAATATGAGTTAGATTGATAATAATAAGAGGAATAAGTATAGTAATTGTCGCTCTATCGATCATATAAGCATAATATGGCTAATAATATGAGTTAAATTGATAATAATAAGAGTAATGAGTATAGAAATTGTAGTTCAATCGACCATACAAGCATAATATGGCTAATAATATGAGTTAGATTGATAATAATAAGAGTAACGAGTATATTAATTGTCGTTCTATCGATCATATAAGCATAATATGGCTAATAATATGAATTAGATTGATAATAATAAGGGTAATGAGTATAGTAATTGTCGTTCTATCGATCATATAAGCATAATATGGCTAACAATATGAGTTAGATTGATAATAATAAGAGTAATGAGTATAGAAATTGTAGTTCTATCGATCATATCTGCATAATATGGTTAATAATATGAGTTAGATTGATAATATTAAGATTAATAAGTATAGTATTTGTCGGTCTAGCGATCATATAAGCATAATATGGCTAATAATATGAGTTAAATTGATAATAATAAGAGTAATAAGTATAGTAATTGTAGTTCTATCGATCATATAAGCATAATATGGCTAATAATATGAATTAGATTGATAATAATAAGGGTAATGAGTATAGTAATTGTCGTTCTATCGATCATATAAGCATAATATGGCTAACAATATGAGTTAGATTGATAATAATAAGAGTAATGAGTATAGAAATTGTAGTTCTATCGATCATATCTGCATAATATGGTTAATAATATGAGTTAGATTGATAATATTAAGATTAATAAGTATAGTATTTGTCGGTCTAGCGATCATATAAGCATAATATGGCTAATAATATGAGTTACATTGATAATAATAAGAGTAATAAGTATAGTAATTGTAGTTCTATCGATGATATAAGCATAATATGGCTAATATTATGAGTTAGATTGATAATAATAAGAGTAATGAGTATAGTAATTGTCGTTCTATCGATCATATAAGCATAATATGGCTAATAATATGAGTTAGATTGATAATAATAAGGGTAATGAGTATAGTAATTGTCGTTCTATCGATCATATAAGCATAATATGGCTAATAATATGAGTTAGACTGATAATAATAAGAGTAATGAGTATAGATATTGTCGTTCTATTGATCATGTCTGCATAATATGGTTAATAATATGAGTTAGATTGATAATAATAAGAGGAATAAGTATAGTAATTGTCGTTCTATCGATCATATACGCATAATATGGCTAATAATATGAGTTAAATTGATAATAATAAGAGTAATGAGTATAGAAATTGTAGTTCAATCGACCATACAAGCATAATATGGCTGATAATATGAGTTAGATTGATAACATTAAGAGTAATAAGTATAGTGATTGTCGTCCTATCCATCACATAAACACAATATGGCTAATAATATGAGTTAGATTGATAATAATAAGAGTAATAAGTATAGTAATTGTAGTTCTATCGATCATATAAGCATAATATGGCTAATAATATGAGTTAGATTGATAATAATGAGAGTAATAAGTATAGTAATTTTCGTTCTATCGATCACATAAGCATAATATGGCTAATAATATGAGTTAGATTGATAATAATAAGAGGAATAAGTATAGTAATTGTCGTTCTGTCGATCATATAAGCATAATATGGCTAATATTATGAGTTAGATTGATAATAATAAGAGTAACGAGTATAGTAATTGTCGTTCTATCGATCATATAAGCATAATATGGCTAATAATATGAATTAGATTGATAATAATAAGGGTAATGAGTATAGTAATTGTCGTTCTATCGATCATATAAGCATAATATGGCAAATAATATGAGTTAGATTGATAATAATAAGAGTAATGGGTATAGTAATTGTCGTTCTATCGATCATATAAGCATAATATGGCTAATAATATGAGTTAAATTGATAATAATAAGAGTAATGAGTATAGTAATTGTCGTTCTATCGATCATATAAGCATAATATGGCTAATAATATGAGTCAGATTGATAATAATAAGAGTAATGAGTATAGTAATTGTCGTTCTATCGATCATATAAGCATAATATGGCTAATAATATGAGTTAGACTGATAATAATAAGAGTAATGAGTATAGTTATTGTCGTTCTATTGATCATGTCTGCATAATATGGTTAATAATATGAGTTAGATTGATAATAATAAGAGGAATAAGTATAGTAATTGTCGTTCTATCGACCATATAAGCATAATATGGCTAATAATATGAGTTAAATTGATAATAATAAGAGTAATGAGTATAGAAATTGTAGTTCAATCGACCATACAAGCATAATATGGCTAATAATATGAGTTACATTGATAATAATAAGAGTAATAAGTATAGTAATTGTAGTTCTATCGATCATATAAGCATAATATGGCAAATAATATGAGTTAGATTGATAATAATAAGAGTAATGAGTATAGTAATTGTCGTTCTATCGATCATATAAGCATAATATGGCTAATAATATGAGTTAGATTGATAATAATAAGGGTAATGAGTATAGTAATTGTCGTTCTATCGATCATATAAGCATAATATGGCTAATAATATGAGTTAGACTGATAATAATAAGAGTAATGAGTATAGATATTGTCGTTCTATTGATCATGTCTGCATAATATGGTTAATAATATGAGTTAGATTGATAATAATAAGAGGAATAAGTATAGTAATTG